>NC_046381.1:38080567-38213067 GCF_011125445.2 Fundulus heteroclitus
TGTGCTGTCAGGCCCAGTTTGGTCCAAGTGGTTCTGAGGAAACCAGATGATTCCTGCGGCGTCCCATCTCTGCTGGGGTTCTGCAGCTTCATCAGAATCAAGCAGCCGGACCAGAACTGGGTCAGAACCTCCACCCTGACACATCCAGGCGCCGCTGACTCTGTGACTCTGTGCTGCAGGCTCGAGCCGCGGGGGGGCGGTCACCAGAGAGTGTCAGTACTACAACGTGAACTACGAGATGGAGAAGACCAACCAGAGCGGAGTGGAGCGGTGCGAGGGCGAGGCCGACAAACGCTCGCACTGCTACGCCTCCTGGAGGAACAGCTCCGGGTCCATCGAGCTGGTGAAGAAAGGATGCTGGCTGGACGACTTCAACTGCTACGACCGGTACGCACACACTGAGCATGCATGAGGCGACAGTGGAGAGGAAAACTCCCCTTTAACAGGGAGGAGAACCTCCAGCAGAACCAGAACCAGGCTCAGTGTGAACGCTCATCTGCCTCCACCCACTGGGGCTTAGAGAAGACAGAGCAGAGACACAGAAAGCTCAGAAGCTCACATTGATCCAGGAGTACTTTCTATGTTAGAGAAGACAGAGCAGAGACACAGAAAGCTCAGAAGCTCACATTGACCCAGGAGTACTTTCTATGTCAGAGAAGACAGAGCAGAGACACAGAAAGCACAGAAGCTCACATTGACCCAGGAGTACTTTCTATGTCAGAGAAGACAGAGCAGAGACACAGAAAGTACAGAAGCTCACATTGACCCAGGAGTACTTTCTATGTCAGAGAAGACAGAGCAGAGACACAGAAAGCACAGAAGCTCACATTGACCCAGGAGTACTTTCTATGTTAGAGAAGACAGAGCAGAGACACAGAAAGTACAGAAGCTCACATTGACCCAGGAGTACTTTCTATGTCAGAGAAGACAGAGCAGAGACACAGAAAGCACAGAAGCTCACATTGACCCAGGAGTACTTTCTATGTTAGAGAAGACAGAGCAGAGACACAGAAAGCACAGAAGCTCACATTGAGCCAGGAGTACTTTCTATGTTAGAGAAGACAGAGCAGAGACACAGAAAGCACAGAAGCTCACATTGACCCAGGAGTACTTTCTATGTTAGAGAAGACAGAGCAGAGACACAGAAAGCTCAGAAGCTCACATTGATCCAGGAGTACTTTCTATGTTAGAGAAGACAGAACAGAGACACAGAAAGCTCAGAAGCTCACATTGACCTAGGAGTACTTTCTATGTTAGAGAAGACAGAGCAGAGACACAGAAAGCACAGAAGCTCACATTGACCCAGGAGTACTTTCTATGTCAGAGAAGACAGAGCAGAGACACAGAAAGTACAGAAGCTCACATTGACCCAGGAGTACTTTCTATGTCAGAGAAGACAGAGCAGAGACACAGAAAGCACAGAAGCTCACATTGACCCAGGAGTACTTTCTATGTTAGAGAAGACAGAGCAGAGACACAGAAAGTACAGAAGCTCACATTGACCCAGGAGTACTTTCTATGTCAGAGAAGACAGAGCAGAGACACAGAAAGCACAGAAGCTCACATTGACCCAGGAGTACTTTCTATGTCAGAGAAGACAGAGCAGAGACACAGAAAGCACAGAAGCTCACATTGACCCAGGAGTACTTTCTATGTTAGAGAAGACAGAGCAGAGACACAGAAAGTACAGAAGCTCACATTGACCCAGGAGTACTTTCTATGTCAGAGAAGACAGAGCAGAGACACAGAAAGTACAGAAGCTCACATTGACCCAGGAGTACTTTCTATGTCAGAGAAGACAGAGCAGAGACACAGAAAGCACAGAAGCTCACATTGACCCAGGAGTACTTTCTATGTCAGAGAAGACAGAGCAGAGACACAGAAAGCACAGAAGCTCACATTGACCCAGGAGTACTTTCTATGTTAGAGAAGACAGAGCAGAGACACAGAAAGCACAGAAGCTCACATTGACCCAGGAGTACTTTCTATGTTAGATGGTAACAGAGGATGATCTGCCTCCCCTGATGATGTCACAGCTAACAGAACACCAGACCAGGTGTACCTTCTATGAAGAGAAAAATGTTTAACAAAAAGTTAAAAGCTGAAATAACAACAAACAATGCAGATTGGAGAGCAGTAGGAGAACTCAGCAGAGAGAGAGAAATAGACCTTGATGTCCTCCAGCAGCCTAGGCCTATAGCAGCATAACTATAGAGGTAGTTTTAAGCCTGGTGTTGAAAGGTTCTACCTGTGACCCGATTGTGAGCTTCAGGTGAGTTAAAGCTGAAACTCGTCTAAAAGCCCCTGCAGACTGGCGGTGGAGACCCCTGTCCTCCTGCATGGACTGGTTCCAGTGGGGAGTGGAGCTCAGCTGCCCTGCTGAGATGTTCTCCTCCTCCAGCTCTCCTCCTCAGAGGATACCATGAGAGTATCACTGTGACCACCGGCAGCTCACCTGGTGCAAAAACGCCTCTTAGACAGTAGAACCGGTCTCACCAGAACACCAGATACCATTGTAATGTTCTCTGCCAGCTGAGAAGCCCAGTCCAGAGTGGTGGTGGTTCTGGAGACCAGTCTGTTCTGTGAGCTGCTGCTAATTAATTAATTAGCCAATTAATGAGTTAATTAATTGGTTAATTGATCGATCACCTCTGGAAGATAACGGGTGATTTTGCTGACTAGCTTTCCGCTCGTCTCCTCCAGGCAGGACTGTGTGGCGACGGAGGAAAGTCCCGAGATCTTCTTCTGCTGCTGTGAAGGAAACTTCTGCAATGAGAGGTTCACCCACCTGCCAGGTGTCGGTGGTCCAGGTGAGTCTGCCTCCCAGCGGTTCTGGTACGGGGAGTGTTTTCGGTCTGGATGGTACGAACAGACAGATGAAGTCAGAGGAATGGCGTCAGTTTCATCCTCAGCTGCAGGTTCTTGAATGTCCTGAGAACGTCTCCAGCCTGGAAGAACCGAAAGGTTCCCCCGCTCAGTGGGTTCCTGATTTAGTGGGGGTTTCAGTGAGAGTTGCAGAACATGAGCTTCACCTGCAGGACCACATGAAACCAGACTTGGTCCCTGTGTCCGGTTCCCCGACGGTTCCTCAGTCTGAGTCTGACTGGAGCCTGGAAGGATTATTTACCGACATGTTTGCCTCCTCTGATTAAATTTGGTTTCATCCTGTAGAACGTTCTAGAAAAGACGTTCTAGAAAAGCCGTTCTAGAAAAGAAGTTTTGCTGAACCTTTTCCAACTTTCTTTTCCCCGAAACATCCAAACCCGACTGTACTCAGAACTTCATGTGTAGCAAACAGAAAATATTCGTTGGCGTTCCTCTGGGCTGTGTTCTTGGTCTTCAAGAGCTTGTTCTAGATCTAAGCCTGGAGGCGGTTCTGGTTGGAGTTTTTCGGCCCATCCAAGTTCTTTAACAGTTGCTGTTGGGTTCAGGACCATCTTCTTCTGCAGTCAGGTCTTCCCTTGGTCTTGGTGATGTCCATGGAAGTTCCTGGAGAAGATGTGGTCCTGAAGGCAGCAGATGTTGCTCTAGAACATCTGCTGGTGCCGCTGGAGAACTGATCCATCTGACCAGAGGCCGCATGTTTGCAGCCAGTCAGCAGATCCTCCATCATCTTGGCTGAAGATGATGGAGGATCTGCTGATGATGAAGACCACCTTTCCTGAGCTTTCTAACCTCATCGTTGACCTAAAGAGCCATTTCCCAGGCGTTGGAACGTGTCCTAGCCTGTACAGCAGTGGAACCATGAAGGTGTGATGCTGCGGGTTTCTCCTGCGTCTGAAAGCTGATGTCTTGTCTTCCAGCGGTGGCGGCGCCGCCCGGCGGCGTGGACGCCTTGAACGTGGTCATCTACTGCCTCTCTCCGGCCACCATGCTGTCCGTGGTTCTGCTCATCGCCGTCTGGATGTACCGGCACCGCAAGCCTCCCTACGGACACGTGGACATCAGCGAGGTGCGGCGCCCCACATGGTTCTGATGGTTCTGATGGTTCTGATGATTCTGATGGTTCTGATGGTTCTGATGGTTCTGATGGTTCTGATGGTTCTGGGTCTGTCAGAACGCCCCCTGGTGGCTCCTGTTGCTGCGGCGCGTCCTCAGGCGGATCCTGTGTTCTCTGAATATTTGCCTAATAAACGCTCTGGTTCTGGTTCTGGTTCTGTCCTCCAGGACCCGGGTCCGGCGCCCGGCTCCCCCCCGCTGAGCCTGAAGCCGCTGCAGCTGCTGGAGGTGAAGGCCATGGGGCGCTTCGGCTGCGTGTGGAAGGGCCAGGTCCTCAACGAGTACGTGGCCGTGAAGGTCTTCCCCATCCAGGTGCGGGTCTGAACCTCCGTCCGTGAGCACGGCCGGCGCCAGAACCTTCTGACGTCTCCCGGTTCTCCTCTGGACAGAACAAGGAGTCCTGGCAGAACGAGAGGGACGTGTTCCTGACGCCGGGGATGCGGCACGAGAACATCCTGAGGTTCATCGCTGCGGAGCGGCGGGGCGGTTCCTCCGAGGCCGAGCTGTGGCTCATCAGCGAGTTCCACGAGAGGGTGAGGAGGCAGAACCAGAACCCGCCGAGGTCCGGGGGTTCTGCTGCGCTCAGGCACGGAGAACAGTCCCACGGGGAGGCGGTTGGACCTGGTACCACCCAACCAGGGTCCATCATGGTTCCGCCTGGGTGGATTCCAGCCTTAAATCAGTGGTTTAGCTCACATTAATGATTCTATAACTCCTCCCACTGAAGTCAGGCGTGTAACGAGCTGACCCGAGCTCCCACAGGTCCGATGAGCCGGTTCTGGACGCCCCGCTGGGTCTCGGTCCATTTTCAGAGGGTCTCTGTGTCTGCAGGGTTCTCTGTCGGACTTCCTGAAGGGGAACGTGGTGAGCTGGGCCGAGCTGTGCCACATCGCCGAGTCCATGGCCCGCGGCCTGGCGTACCTTCACGAGGACATCCCCCACCTGAGAGGAGACAAACACAAGCCCGCCATCGCCCACAGGTCCAGAACGCCACCAGAATCCAGCAGAACCAGCACCGATGTGTTCTGATGGGTTCTGTTCCTCTGCTCCTCAGGGACTTTAAGAGTAAGAACATCATCCTGCGCTCCGACCTCACCGCCGTCATCGCCGACTTCGGCCTGGCCGTGTGCTTCCAGCCGGGGGAGCCGCCCGGAGAGACCCACGGACAGGTGAGCTGGGCGGGCCCGCAGGTGAGCCCCGGGTGCCGCCGCTGACCGTGACACACCTGTGGTCCGTGTGCAGGTGGGCACCAGGCGCTACATGGCTCCGGAGGTGCTGGAGGGCGCCATCAACTTCCAGAGAGACGCCTTCCTGCGGATCGACATGTACGCCGTGGGGCTGGTGCTGTGGGAGGTGGTGAGCCGCTGCCGGGCCGCCGACGGTGAGGCTCCGCCCCCTGCAGTTCACGCCGCCGCCACGGGGGGCGCCAGAGGGTCCAGGCTGACTGCTTTATTCCGCCACAGTCTGATTTATCATCATAGTTTCATTCATCATAGTTTAATTTAATTAATTTATTCCGCCACAGTCTGATTTATCATCATAGTTTCATTTAATTATTTAGTCTGCTTCATTCTGATTTATAATCATCATTTCATTCATCATAGTTTAATTATTTATTCCGCCACAGTCTGATTTATCATCATAGTTTAATTTAAATTATTCCAATTCATTCTGATTTATCATCATAGTTTCATTATAGTTTAATTTAATTAATTTATTCTGTTTCAGTCTGATTTATGATCATAGTTTAATTTAATTTATTCCAATTCATTCTGATTTATCATCATTTGATTCATCATAGTTTAATTTAATTAATTTATTCCGCCACAGTCTGATTTATCATCATAGTTTAATTTAATTATTTAGTCTGCTTCATTCTGATTCGTCATCAAAGTTAAATTTAATTATTTATTCTGCTTCATTCTGATTTATAATCATTTCATTCATCATAATTTAATTATTTATTCCGCCACAGTCTGATTTATCATCATAGTTTAATTTAAATTATTCCAATTCATTCTGATTTATCATCATTTTATTCATCATAGTTTAATTTAATAATTTTATTCTGTTTCAGTCTGATTTATGATCATAGTTTAATTTAATTTATTCCAATTCATTCTGATTTATCATCATCATTTCATTCATCATAGTTTAATTTAATTATTTTATTCTGTTTCAGTCTGATTTATGATTATAGTTTAATTTAATTTATTCCAATTCATTCTGATTTATCATCATTTCATTCATCATAGTTTAATTAAATTATTTAGTCTGCTTCATTCTGATTTATTATCAGTTTAATTTAATTATTTATTCTGCTTCAGTCTGATTTGTCATCATAGTTTAATTAAATTTATTTCAATTCATTCTGATTTATCATCATTTCATTCATCATAGTTTAATTTAATTGTCTTCAGGATGTTTCATGTGAAGCGGGTCAGTTTAAAATTATTTTAATTATTATCCTCGCAGTTAAACTGTTTAATGTGTTTTCATCCATTTTTGTTCAGTTTGCTTTTTCTAATCATCATGTTCTGATTCATAATAATTCTCATTATCTTTTTATTTAATTAATTTCTGATGAGTTCATGTCAAATCAATATTTTATTAATTTTGTTGAATTTTCTTGATTAAAACAACTTAATCAAATATTTTTTTAATTTAATTTTAGTGGACACGTTTTATTGTTTTTAATATAATTCATGTAAACATTTAGTGGACCCAGTTTAAACCACTAACTTTTGATCCAATTTAAATTATTCAGTTTATTTTACTTTAATAATAATAAAAAAGAAATCAGTGAATTCCTTTTTCTAGTTATTTTTGTTCTTACTAATCCAACCAACCCGTTAATTCTGGTTCTGGTTCTTAATTGGTTTATGAGTCAGTATTCAGGCAGCCCTCTGGAGGAGAACCTTTTCTTCTGTGGTTCTGAGGTCCAGACCCGTTGTGGGTCAGAACTGAGCTTACAGACGTGGTTCCCTCAGGAGGACTGGACCTGGCAGCCCAGAGGCTAGAACCTTGTGTTCTGAGGAGTTCTGTGTGTCTCCAGGCCCGCTGGATCAGTACCTGCTGCCGTTTGAGGAGGAGGTGGGCCAGCATCCGTCCCTGGAGGACCTGCAGGAGGTCGTGGTCCACAAGAAGATGAGGCCGGCCATCAAAGAGCTCTGGCTCAAGCACAGCGTGAGTTCCTCCAGCTCAGGTCCGATTGGACCCGTTCTCAGGCCCAGCAGGGCGGCGCTGTTCAGAACCAGTCTGTCTCAGAACCAGAGAATCCTCCGAGCTTTGGAAAGTTCTGCCAACATCTAAGCAGATCATCTTCTTGTAACGGTTCCTCCTCGTTAACAGAAGTTCTGATGATGACCGGGATAAGCTGCAGAGGTCCAGTGGAAATGATCAGAACCAGCGAGCAGTAATGTAGCTGCTGGTTCCAGATCAGATGTTCTGAGGTTGGAGAACCGGTGGACAAACTGAGGCTTTTTACCGATGGATTTTCATTACACTGCAAAAAGAGAACTAAAAATAAGTCAAATCTGTTTGTTTGTTTTCACTTAAAATAAGAACATCATCTTATTTCACATGCAGAATATCTAATTATCTTATTTTAGGGGTAAAAAACTCATTTTATTGGCAGATAATCTTATTTTGCTGCTCAAATCAAGGACAAAAGCAGATTTTACTCCTCTGGTTCCTTTTTGCAGTGTAGGAACGCTATTTGTAATATGAATGGAGGGAAATGTGTCTTATTATACAAAGATGGTTCTGATGGGTGGTTCTGGTGCCCTGGACATCCGCCCTTCCAGCACCACCAGAACTAAACCCGATCTGTAAGGCAGAAAAAACTGATCCAAACATGAAGAACTAAAGTTTATTGGACCCGCCGGAGAAACCGGGCCTTCCTGCATCTTGATTTCTTTTTCAGCTCCAGAATAAAGATGTGGTTCTGGTGTCGGTTCTGTGGTGTTCTGACATCTGGACCTTCTGCCTGCAGGGTCTGGCTCAGATCTGTGAGACCGTGGAGGAGTGCTGGGACCACGACGCCGAGGCGCGCCTGTCGGCCGGCTGCGTGGAGGAGAGGATCTCCCAGATCCGCCGCCACGGCGCCAACGATGCTCCTCCTACCTCTGACGCCATCACAGCCATCACCGTGGTAACCAACGTGGAGCTGCTGCCGAAGGAGTCCAGCATCTGAGGAGCACGCCTCCTGCAGGCCTCCTGGACCTGTTCCTCTCAGCACTCCACCCACCTTCAGCTCCGACTCGGTGAATGCTCCTGGACCTCCTGGTACCTCCTGGACCTCCAGGACCTCCTGGACCTCCTGGTACCTCCAGGAACTCAAAGTCCTCCTGGTACCTCCTGGACCTCCTGGAACTCCTGGTACCTCCAGGAACTCCTGGTACCTTCAGGACCTCCTGGTACCTCCTGGTACCTCCTGGACCTCCTGGACCTCCAGGAACTCCAAGTCCTCCTGGTACCTCAGTTCTTCTGCTCCAGGTTCCAGAGGGGATCTCACGACCTGCGAATGTCGTCTCTGAAATGCTGCAGAACCTTCGTAGGAACGTGAAGAACCTTAAAGCTTACGTTCTCAGATGTTTTTAACGGATTTTGTTTTTATTGGGTCACATGACCTCATCCTGACCTCAGAAAACCTTCGGATCAGACGGGTTGAATCCTGGAAGACAGAAACAGGAAGTGATGTCAGAAGGAAAACCAACCAGCTGCTCTGCGTTAAGGCTGACATTCTGATTGGATGATGGAGCTCAGCCAATCAGAAACACAACTCCTCAGGTAGCCTGGACCACAGGTGTCAGCAGGGGGCGTGGCTGGTAAACCTCTAGTGGGCGGGGCTTAGAAAGGTGCTGCAACCAGAACCCTTTTCCTTTAAAACGGTGCAAACTGTGCGTCAGTCACATGACGTTTTATCCTGACCTGCTGATTGGCTCATTCCTCTGCCTTCCTTTTTACCTGGGGGTCCCTCCTACAGCGCCACCTGGTGGCTGGCCTCTTCAAGCAGCTTGATGGAAATCAGGAAAAGACGGACGGACACCTGACCTGCAGAACGGTCCTGGTTCTGCTGCCTGGGACCGGGCTGCTGCTGGACTTTGTCTCTTCCTCCTCATCCAGGACCAGCGGCGCCACCTGCTGTTGGCCGGGTTCCTCTGGTGGAGGAACCCTGGATGGAAGCAACACCACCACCTCAATGCAGCAGAGACGTCTCAGGAGACCTCCTCCATCTTCACCCTGCTGCTTATTACATGTCTCACACAGCTTCTACTGAACGATGCTTCCTGGTCCCTGTCGCTCCTCTGAGGAGCCAGAACCCATCCTGAAGGTCCAGCTGGAGGAGGTCTGAGCCATCTCCACCAGAACCAGACCTCCTCCCACATGTCTCAGAACCAAACTGGTTTCCATGGCTGTGAAACACCATCTTTGTCTTTCCAGATGTTGGAGGAAGTTCAGGCTGACAGGAAGGAGCAGCGTTTAACAAAATAAAAGCCTTTTCCATGCTGCTGTGGAGCTAGAAGCTTCCAGACGGTGATTAGATGACAGATTTCTGGAAGATCTAGATGTTCGTAGAGAAGATCTCCAGAAGAGGAGCTCTTATCAGAACCAGATGTTTGTTCTGGAGCAGCCGCTGGTTCTGAATAAACCCAAACCCGTTTCTACCCTCAGTGCCGGCACCGGTTCTGTAGTTTTAGTTCAGATGAATGTTTTCTATAATAAATAATCTCATGATTTTAAACAGACTCTGTTTTTATTTCTGCTCTGATTTCATCCAGAAAATCCCTGATTTCTTTTCCTAAATGTGACGTTTCCTTCAAACGGGTCCAAACGGACTCAGAATCATCCTCAGGTTCTGTTCAGTGAAAGGAGCCGAACCATTTCAGGATCAGACCCGGTCCAGAACCGGTTAGCTGAGGGTGTGGATCAGAACCTGTGGACTGGACCTTCTGTCCCGGCAGTACCGGTTCTACGCTCCTGGTTCTATGCTCTCCATGAAGCGGGTCGGTTTGGACCCCAGTTGTTTTAGGAGGGACAGGAAACGTTTTACAGTCACAGCTGGCTCAGAAGTTCAGATTTTAGATTAAAAAATGTTTTCTGTTTATTTTTGCTTATTTATAATAAATGAAGCAGCTGGCATCAAACCACACATTAAATGTTTTATTTGATGGTGAAACACACGTCAGATTTATTTTAACGAGTTAACGAGAAGATCCAACATGGAGGATCTAAACACCTGCAGCTAGATGCTAGAGAGGTTCCATCAATCTAGAGAGAACGTATTTTCATGTGTGACGGGTTCTCTGGGCTCCCGGTGGAACCAGGTTCTGCTCACAAGTTTCTTCTAGCAGTAGGAGAACAAGCAGAGCAGAACTCTGGTCACTTTAACCACAACCAGGACAAAGTTCCACTCAGGAACCAGAAATCAGATGTTAGGTTTTCTCTCTGTGCAGACGGCTGCTAGAGACCGAGGCCGTAAACTAAATCATACGTTCTCCATTAATAATGAGATCATTGGTTTTCACTCAGTCAGCATTTATTAAAGAAAGAAGAAAACAACAAACGTTAGGACAGCAAAGATACAGTAAGACATAGCAGGTCGGATGTTTTTAGAAAAACTCCAGTCAGGTTTCATCCAGACAGCTTTGGTCCAAACAAAGAGTTGAAATATAAATGTGCAGCGAGTCTCTGAGGCTGATTCTGGTTCTGATCATCATGTTAAACTCCGATCATCTCAGCAGATCCCACAGACTGAGATCCTGATGGATGATCTAAGATCTAACCCAGCATGTGGACAAACACTCACAGGTCAGATCAGAACTTCATGGAGCCGCTAAGTGCAGCTTGGCTTTCAGTTCTTCCTCATTGGTCCAGATAAACGACACCAGGCACTAAATGACCCGATCAGATGAACAGAACCCGATCTCTAAGGTCAGACGTCACCCAGTCAGAGTCTCTTTAAACTCAAACTGCTGCAGCTTCAACCTCTGGATCACCAGGACAGCTCAGCTTCTCTCCTCTGCAAAGATCTCCACCTCCAGCAGAAGGTCCAGTCATGTTCTGCAGCTTATGAAGAACATCTGAGCCTGAGATCTGCTGGATGTGAATGCTACCTGGACTACTGTCCACATATGAAGTTATTACAGGAGATGTTATCGACTTATCTCTGAAGGCTTAAAGAAGTTAATCTTTGATCTGGAATCACCAGGTTTTATCTGAGTGAACTTTGAAGTGGTTCTGATAAAACTCTGATAAACAGCCTGTGATCCGTCTGGGTTCGGCTCAGAGAGGAGGGCGGACCCATCAGAACCAGTTTAAAGGAAACATTGAGCTAAAGACCAAAAAAATTAAGCTGTCGCTGTATTTAAACCCTTTATCTGCTTTTACTTTGAAAGTCTGTAACAGGAAGTAGAGTGGCGTTTTGCGCTGATGCTAACAGCTTTAGAAGATGTCTGGTACTTTCAGGGTTCTAAACAGCTTCCTCTGGGCTCGGTATCGTTCGGGTTCCAGAGTTCTGCTACAGGGGAACCGGGCTTTGAGGTGTCCGGGATGCAGGCAGTGGAGCTCGGATACAAACACAGGTACTGCTCCGTGGCTGCAGCTAGCAGGCTAATGTTAGCAGCTCTGTTCCGGTATCAGTCAGATCATCTGGACCGGGATCAGAACCAGAACATATCCCGGCTGGATCAGAACCAGAACATGTTTCATACTTTATGTAATGACTTGGCCGTCTCTGTGTCCCATTAAACTGCTGCTAATGACCTGCTAAAGGTTAGCTTCAATGCTTCTAGACGCAATACGTCAGCGCCTCCGCCATATTGGGAAAGGCAGGGTTTCCTAGGAAACCAGCTAAGAGAAATAAAAACAAACAACAAAAGGTTACCTTCAACTAATTTTATACACAGTCTATGTTCCTTTTAGTGCTCTATTTGGACAACTCCCCCCACATAATATTCACAAAATAAAACAAGACAGAACAGAGATCTGCTTTACTGGCCTTATTTTACTTAATATATTAAAATATTAACTTTAGTTCAGAAACCGTAGTTTTTATTCAGGAATTTATTTGGTCAAAAAACAACAAAAAAAAAAAATTAAATGTAAGACTGCAAAACCTTTCAACATTTTTTCTGTTGTCAGCTACATCAATAAAGTTGTGCCGTTTCTATCTGGTATAATAATAATAATCTTCATATTGATACTACTACTACTACCACTACTACTACTACTACTACTACTACTAATAATAATAATAATTACAACAACTACAGCTCTTTGCAGGATTCATCAGGCAGTAAAACCTGTTGTTCAGTAATTCTTATAGTTTTTCCTCCACAATGTGAACAAATCTAAATAATTTATTTAAACAACACATTATAGTTTGTCTGAATATCTGGGAAATTCTCAGCATGAAATGCATTAAAGTTTTCCAGCAGTATGAAAGGTTTTTAGCTGAAGTGGAACATTTAGATCCTCATAATCTTAAACTTGAATTAGCGACCTGGACTTAATCTATATCAGTAGAGCTGGTTCCTTCTCTCTGAGGTTCTAAATGTGGCTGAAATGTTTTCAGCGCTGCTGTTCTGTTAGAACTCAGGGTTCTGATAGAACCTCTGAACTCTGCTGTCTTCCTATCAGCTGCAGGAGCTCCTCGGCCACTAGAGGGCGTCAGAGTTCTGGATCTGACCAGGTGAGTTCTGCAGGCTGGTTCTGTCTCCTCTCCACCTGGACTCTCAGGCTGACGTGTGTCTGAATTCTTCCAGAGTTCTGGCGGGTCCGTTTGCCACCATGATCCTTGGAGACCTTGGAGCTGAGGTGATCAAAGTGGAGAGACCAGGTGAGCTCCTAGAAGTGGTTCTGTTGGGCTGAAGCTGCTGGTTCCTGACGCTGGCCGTGTTCACCAGGTGGAGGGGACGACACCAGAGCCTGGGGTCCGCCGTTTGTTGCCTCGGAGAGCGTCTACTTCCTGAGCATCAACCGCAACAAGAAGGTAAACCTGGGAGTCAACCAGCCCGAGATGGACACAGAACCAGAACCATCAGTTCCTGCTGCTACACTCTGAATGTTCTGTTTCAGAGCATCGCTGTGGACATGAAACATGCGAGAGGAGCAGAGATCATCCAGCAGGTACGTCAGGAAGCAGCAAGTCTCTGTCCACGCTGTGTCCATGCTGTGTCCACGCTGTGTCCACGTTGTGTCCACGTTGTGTCCACTCTGTGTCCATGCTGTGTCCACTCTGTGTCCACCATGTGTCCATGCTGTGTCCACGCTGTGTCCATGCTGTGTCCACTCTGTGTCCACCATGTGTCCACCCTGTGTCCATGCTGTGTCCACGCTGTGTCCACTATGTGTCCACTATGTGTCCACGCTGTGTCCACGCTGTGTCCACTATGTGTCCACTATGTGTCCACTATGTGTCCACGCTGTGTCCATGCTGTGTCCACCCTGTGTCCACGCTGTGTCCATGCTGTGTCCACGCTGTGTCCACGCTGTGTCCACTATGTGTCCACTATGTGTCCACTATGTGTCCACGCTGTGTCCATGCTGTGTCCACGCTGTGTCCACTATGTGTCCACTATGTGTCCACTATGTGTCCACGCTGTGTCCACGCTGTGTCCACTATGTGTCCACACTGTGTCCACGCTGTGTCCACGCTGTGTCCACTATGTGTCCACTATGTGTCCACTCTGTGTCCATGCTGTGTCCACTCTGTGTCCATGCTGTGTCCACGCTGCGTCCACTATGTGTCCACTCTGTGTCCACTATGTGTCCACGCTGTGTCCACACTGTGTCCACGCTGTGTCCACTCTGTGTCCATGCTGTGTCCACGCTGCGTCCACTATGTGTCCACTATGTGTCCACTCTGTGTCCACTATGTGTCCACGCTGTGTCCACACTGTGTCCACGCTGTGTCCACTATGTGTCCACTATGTGTCCACGCTGTGTCCACACTGTGTCCAAGCTGTGTCCATGCTGTGTCCACGCTGCGTCCACTATGTGTCCACTCTGTGTCCACTATGTGTCCATGCTGTGTCCACGCTGCGTCCACTATGTGTCCACTCTGTGTCCACTCTGTGTCCACTATGTGTCCATGCTGTGTCCACTCTGTGTCCAAGCTGTGTCCATGCTGTGTCCACGCTGCGTCCACTCTGTGTCCACTATGTGTCCACGCTGTGTCCACACTGTGTCCAAGCTGTGTCCATGCTGTGTCCACTCTGTGTCCATGCTGCGTCCACTCTGTGTCCACTATGTGTCCACGCTGTGTCCACACTTTGTCCACGCTGTGTCCACGCTGTGTCCACTATGTGTCCACCCTGTGTCCACTATGTGTCCATGCTGTGTCCACACTGTGTCCAAGCTGTGTCCACACTGTGTCCAAGCTGTGTCCACGCTGTTTCCACTCTGCGTCCACTCTGTGTCCACTATGTGTCCACGCTGTGTCCACACTGTGTCCAAGCTGTGTCCATGCTGTGTCCACTCTGTGTCCATGCTGTGTCCACTATGTGTCCACGCTGTGTCCATGCTGTGTCCACGCTGTGTCCACTATGTGTCCACTATGTGTCCACGCTGTGTCCACGCTGTGTCCACTATGTGTCCACTATGTGTCCACGCTGTGTCCACACTGTGTCCACGCTGTGTCCACTATGTGTCCACTATGTGTCCACTCTGTGTCCATGCTGTGTCCACTCTGTGTCCATGCTGTGTCCACGCTGCGTCCACTATGTGTCCACTATGTGTCCACTCTGTGTCCATGCTGTGTCCACTCTGTGTCCATGCTGTGTCCACTATGTGTCCACGCTGTGTCCACTCTGTGTCCACTCTGTGTCCACGCTGTGTCCACACTGTGTCCAAGCTGTGTCCACGCTGTGTCCACTATGTGTCCACTATGTGTCCACTCTGTGTCCATGCTGTGTCCACTCTGTGTCCATGCTGTGTCCACGCTGCGTCCACTATGTGTCCACTCTGTGTCCACTCTGTGTCCACTATGTGTCCATGCTGTGTCCACGCTGTGTCCACGCTGTGTCCACACTGTGTCCAAGCTGTGTCCATGCTGTGTCCACTCTGTGTCCACGCTGTGTCCACTATGTGTCCACTATGTGTCCACGCTGTGTCCACGCTGTGTCCACGCTGTGTCCACTATGTGTCCACTATGTGTCCATGCTGTGTCCACTCTGTGTCCATGCTGTGTCCACTATGTGTCCACACTGTGTCCAAGCTGTGTCCATGCTGTGTCCACTCTGTGTCCACTATGTGTCCACACTGTGTTCACTCTGTGTCCACTATGTGTCCACACTGTGTCCAAGCTGTGTCCATGCTGTGTCCATGCTGTGTCCACTCTGTGTCCATGCTGTGTCCACGCTGCGTCCACTATGTGTCCACTATGTGTCCACTATGTGTCCACACTGTGTCCACACTGTGTCCACACTGTGTCCATGCTGTGTCCACTCTGTGTCCACTATGTGTCCACACTGTGTCCACTCTGTGTCCACTCTGTGTCCACGTTGTGTCCACGCTGCGTCCACGCTGCGTCCACGCTGCGTCCACACTGTGTCCACTCTGTGTCCACCCTGTGTCCACTCTGTGTCCACGCTGTGTCCACCCTGTGTCCACGCTGTGTCCACGTTGTGTCCACGCTGTGTCCACCATGTGTCCACCATGTGTCCATGCTGCGTCCACCATGTGTCCATGCTGTGTCCATGCTGTGTCCATGTGTCCATGTTGTGTCCACCCTGCGTCCACTCTGTGTCCACTATGTGTCCACGCTGTGTCCACCCTGCGTCCACCCTGTGTCCATGCTGTGTCCATGCTGTGTCCACGCTGTGTCCACGTTGTGTCCACGCTGCGTCCACACTGTGTCCACGTTGTGTCCACTCTGTGTCCACTATGTGTCCACTCTGTGTCCACTATGTGTCCACACTGTGTCCATGCTGTGTCCACCATGTGTCCACCATGTGTCCATGCTGCGTCCACGCTGTCTTCATGGTGTCTGTCTTCAGCTGGCAGCCGTATCCGACGTCCTGGTGGAGAACTTCCTGCCGGGGAAACTTCCTCAGATGGGTTTAGGATACGCTGAGCTCAGCAGAGTGAATCCACGGCTCGTCTACTGCTCCATATCAGGTACTGACCCACCTGGACCCGGTCTGTGTCCTGGTTCTGAGGTCTAGAGATGGTCCAGTGAGATGTTCATGTGGTCTGCTGCCATCCTGATGTTAAACCATCTCCAGGTGTTCACTGTGGTTCTGGTCAAACCGGTCCAAATCACTCCCTAAACGGCTGATGTTCACCAGCTTAGGTTCCAGGATCAGACCCAGGAACTCCTGGTGGTTCTGAGGAAAGGTCTAAATCACCCAGGATCCTGCAGCCCGGCTGGTTCTGGTTCCATCAGAACTCTTTGGACCCATCCAGGCCCGGCTTCACTGATCCAGGTGTGTGTGCCATCAGGTTACGGACAGACGGGCCCTCAGTGTCAGAGTCCAGGATACGACTCCATCGCCTCGGCGGTGTCTGGGATGATGCACATCACCGGCCCAGAGGTCAGACTGCTTTAAGTTCTGGGTTCTGATCGGGTCAGAATCCGGACAATGGTCCCAATTTATACACAATGGTCCGTCTGACTGGGGTCTTACCTGCCTGAACTCCCATGATGCTCTGCTGTGGTAGGACGGCGAGCCGGTGCGTCCGGGCGTGGCCATGACGGACCTGGCGACGGGGCTGTACGCACACGGCGCCATCATGGCCGCCCTGCTGCAGAGACACAAGACGGGGAGAGGAGTTCACATCGACTGCAACCTGCTGTCTTCTCAGGTAACACTTCCTGTTTGTGATGTCACTTCCTGTTTGTGATGTCTCAGCCTGAAAGCATCTATCTGGACTCTGGGCTGCGTTTGATGCGTAGAGTCAGGACACCCTGCAGGCCTGACAGCTGCTTTAGAGACACTTGGGGGTTCTCACTGCCCTCAGGTTGAGGAACAAGTTCTCAGGCCGTCAGACGGCTCACCAGGAGGAGCTCTGGACCCAGGGAACCAAACCCGTCCTCCCAGGAAACGCTGATCTCTTTGTTCTGCCTGATGGAGTTCTGATGTTCTGCAGGAACACGGCCCAGTAATACGGTAGAACCTGTAGGAGCTATTTGACCCGGTAGGCCTGGTCCAGGACTTTAGCACCACAGGAATCATTCACCGAGTTCCTGTAGTTCTTTAAAAGGTTCTGGATCAGTTCTCCAGATGTTCTGAAGCCCTGGGCTCAGGTTCTCTCCTGGTTTAAGGGGGGAAGGTAAAGTCCACCTGAGGCCCGGAGAAGCTGCGTTGGGTTTGTGCTGCTCGGAACCGGCTGGTGGAGATGATTAGGGCTCAGATCTCCTGCCTGAAGCTCATTTTTCTCCGTGATGATGACTCAGAGCCGGTTCCACATGTGGAGAATCATCTCAGCCTCTGTTGTGGCTTCCTGCAGTTTAAACAGAGAGATGTTGGCTCGTTACCAGCGTGCTGATGGACAGAACCACCCGGTGAGCTCCGCGCTGACTGCTCCCTCATGGTGCCGTTAACGAGCTCCCCTCATCGTCATCCTTTAATCACACAGTTCCTGCATCATCAGCCCAGGAACCGCGGCACAACTAGGACAACAAACACAGGTTCTCATCATGAAGCAATCAGCTGTTCTGATGGAGCGGTGGTCATCTGAGCCCGGACGGAGGTCCGACGGGTCGCCGTTCCTGAAGAACCCTCGGATCTCTGACGGCCGGCGTCTTCTGGGTCTGGACTCAAAGATATCTCGTCTTCTCAGCTGGATCAGAACATAAAACCGGATCAGATCAGGCTGAGCGGCAGAACTTCTGGCTGGGATCCACGTGTTGGGGTCAGGAAAGCTGAAGGAACGTGCTGGAAGATAAATATCCGGGTCAGAACCTCCTGGTGTTTTCTTCTGGACTCGGCGGATGTTCTGGGAGACGTTGGCAGAACTTCTCAGCTCAGTTCTGCTGCATTAAATGTGCTGATTGGAGCTTGTTTGTGTGAAAACGGAGGGTTCTGGCCCAGCTCCGACGGGTCAGAACCTTTGAGCCGGCTCGGTTCTGATGTCCTCTGGTCTCTCCAGGTGTCCTGCATCAGCCACATCGCCGCCAACTACCTGAACGCGGGGAAGGAGGCCAAGCGCTGGGGGACGGCCCACGAGAGCATCGTACCGTACCAGGTGACCGGGTTCTGCAGAACCCCCGCTCAGGTTCCCTCTCTCCAAAGCTTAGACAGAACCAGCAGATCAGTTCTGGTTCTTGGTAGTTAAAACAAAACCGACAGAACCTTCCAGAAGTATTCACACTCTCAGCCCTGGAGATGTTTAGCTCTCCTTCTCCTGCAGCTCCACCAGGGATTCTTCCAGGAGGTTCTGGATTTAGCTCCATCCATCTCCTCTCCAGCGCCGATCAGAGTCCAAACCACCAGTAAGAGTACCAGTAAAGTACTGGTAAAGTACCAGTAAAGTACCGGTAAAGTACCAGTTAAAGTACTGGTAAAGTACCAGTAAAGTACCGGTAAAGTACCAGTTAAAGTACTGGTAAAGTACCAGTAAAGTACCAGTAAAGTACCGGTAAAGTACCGGTAAGGTACCGGTGAAGTACCAGTAAAGTACCAGCATAGTACCAGTATAGTACCAGCATAGTACCAGTAAAGTACTGGTAAAGTACCAGTAATGTACTAGTAAAGTACCAGTAAAGTACTGGTAAAGTACCAGTCATGTACTAGTAAAGTACCAGTCATGTACTAGTAAAGTACTGGTAAAGTACTGGTAAAGTACTGGTAAAGTACTGGTAAAGTACTAGTAAAGTACTGGTAAAGTACCGATAAAGTACCGGTAAAGTACTAGTAAAGTACCGGTAAAGTACCAGTAAAGTACTGGTAAAGTACCAGTAAAGTAGCAGTAAAGTACAGGTAAAGTACCGGTAAAGTACCAGTGAAGTACTGGTGAAGTACCAGTAAAGTACTGGTAAAGTACCAGTAAAGTACTAGTAAAGTACCAGTAAAGTACTGGTAAAGTACCAGCAAAGTACTAGTAAAGTACCAGTAAAGTACTGGTAAAGTACCAGTAAAGTACTGGTAAAGTACCAGTAAAGTACTAGTAATGTACCGGTGAAGTACTGGTAAAGTACCAGTAAAGTACCGGTAAAGTACTGGTGAAGTACCAGTGAAGGCCGCTGAGGTCCTGGGTGACTGGAGGAGGTCAGGGTGTGAATAGTTTCTGGCTGAGCTCCATCTAGTCTCAGAGTTTTTAGCAGAACCGTGTTCTGGTGTTGGTCGGGTTGAGTTCTGGTAGACAGCAGAACTTCTGCTGCAGTGATCTGACCTGCTGAGGATAAAGGCAGTGGTTCTGTTTCCTGTTTAGATCTAGTAACGGATCAGAACCCAGAACTCTCTTTGGCCCAATCGGGCCCGGTTCGGTACTGATCTACACTAAACAGTGGGTTCTGTGTTCTCCGCATTAAGCTGGAGGGGCTGTGGTACCCGGGTGGAACCAGAACCGACCCGTAATCTTATCATAAAGGCGGCTGCATGGTTCCGACTGAGAGTTTTATTTTCCTCCTCAGAGAAAACGGGCTGATAAGGTTCTGGTTCTCTGAGGTTCTGGTTCTGCTGGACCCGATGAAGGCGGTCGGTTTAAAACGAAAGCAGGCGTCACACCACCAGATGTCTGGGAGAAGGTGCCGGTTCAGATTCCTGACCTCTGAGAGGTTCTGGTTCTGGTTCTGCAGCTCTGCTCCGGATTAGAGGGAGGTGTCATTTCCTGACTCCTCCTGGTTCTGCTCCTCCTTTCTTGTGGTCTCCATCTCCACCCCTCCGACCTGAACCCGGTGTGAACCGCCGTTCCCAGCATGCCGCGGTCCCCCCCCCCCCCCCCCCCCCCCTCCAGGCCCGGCACATGAAAGCGGGCCCGGCAGACTAAACAACAGAATTAGTGGTTCTGTGGGTTTCCTGGTGCTGCAGAGAGAGACGTCCAGCGTGTCAGAGAGGAGACGCAGAGGCGCGGTGCGTTCAGGGACCTTCCTGTAGCGTCTGCTGGGACGGACCGCCGGTTCTGACCCGACAGGTGGACCGGGGGACAGTGGGTCCAGAACCACGGGCAGCTTTGGCTGCTTCAGGTTCCTCTTTAGATCCAGAACAATCGATCTGAGCAGAGACGCTGCAGAGGAGGTTCAGAACCACAGGGAGGTTATGGGTCGGGCCGGGCTTCTCTCCACCAGAACCGACCCGAACATCTTCAGGTGTGAGACCAGAGAGCTGATCATCCAGCTGCAGCAGCGGATCTCCAGAGGTTAGCAGAACCAGAACCTTCAGCCGGTTCACGGATCCAGGAAACAGGTCCAGAAGGTTCTGTTCACACGTTTGACTGAAGAGGACCGGAACCTGTTCTTGGTTCCTGAGCAGGTTTCCTCTCGTTTCGGTTCTGGACCGGTTCTAAAACATATGGACCCAGTTAAGTTCAGAGGCTACAAGAACTTCTGCTCAGGTTCTGTCCCACCAGTCCGGTTTGACTCTTATTCCCGTCAGAATTTAGACAGAACCTGTTGTTTGGACTTTCTGGTTCTGTCTAATATCCTGAAAGGCCCAGGATGGATGAAGCAGGCTGGTTCTGGGCCGTCAGAAGCCGATGGGGTCGGACTGGACCTTCATCCAGCTTTTAGGAACCGGGCCGGTTCTGTCTGCTGCCAGCCGCTCTGTTCTCGGAACCAGGGAGGCTCCTTTAAAGCGGACATTCTGGGCCCAGAAGTTCTGCAGAACCTCAGCGGTCCGGTGTGGTTTGGCCGTGATGTTCTGCCAGCAGGGGGCACAAGCTTCCCCGCTGGGCCCGCATCACTTCCTCTCTGAGGTTCTGTCTGAGCCACGTCCCCATGTGGACCGCGTTACCCACAAGCCCCTGGGGCGGCAGATGAAAGCAGCGCTGCGGTCGGGGCGCCGCGCCGAGGCCGTGTGACCAGAGGCTGGCGGTCTGAGGACAGCGAGGCGAGCTTTCATGTGGGCCGGGCAGAGGAAGGGCGGTTCTGACGGACCCAGAAGAACCAGGAGGCCTTTCCAGCGCCGCTCCCCTGGAGGAGCTCAGCTTATTAAAGCAGAACCGCCGTGAAGCTCCGGCGGCGCCGCCTCCTTCATCAGAGCAAATTCCAGCGCCTCCTGCGGGACCTCGGTCCAATAAACCCGGTCAACACCATGAAGACCCGGTTCTGAACCCGACCCGGTGGGGATGAAGCTGCTGAAAGGTCAGAGGATCCAGCAGGAGGACAGCTTATGTGACCCGGCCCGTTCTGGTTCTGATCAGAGACCCAGTGTTCAGCTCAGCAGGAGGGTTCTGGTCCAAAGCACATGTGAGCCCGTCTCCAGCCGGACCTCCTGCATGCAGGAGGTGAAGCAGACCGGACCGGACTCAGATTCTGACCCGTTCTCTAACTTTCCAGGATGTCCCAGATAGGCCAGCCGGAACCAGAACTCCCTCAGGTCCAAAACAGGGAAGAAAGCAGAACTTAGAAGCTGCCTGAAGCCTGAAGTCATGGTGGGTCAGAACCCGAACGGTTCTGCTATTTACGGCCTCACAGGGAACCGGTTTTCATCAGGCTAAAGAACCAAAGTCGGTTCTGAGTAAATTTGAGTTGAATAAAACCTTCAGAACCTCTCAGGGGTGATGAATCAGTGAAGTTCTGCCAGGTTCTGATCATTAACACAAGAGGAACATTTGGACCTAAAGTGTTACAATGAAAGGTTCTGGATCTGTTCTACATGTTCTCACACTTCATCAGAACCCGTTGACCCGAACCCGTTCCCACCTAAACCCGGTTCTTTTATTGGTTCTGAAGACACTCCTAAAAATGCCTAAAGTTTATATTTAGTCCGATTTCCAGTGATTTTGGTTCTGATCCAGAACCAAACAGGGTTTTGTTCATGTCGCGAAACTCTGCTGGTTCTGTGAAAGTTGATGTCCCGGTCCAGAGTGGTTCTTCTGGGTTCTGGTAAACTCTCCTTTGGGTCTGCAGGGCTTCAGAACCAAAGACGGACACCTCGTCGTCGCTGCAGGGAACAACAAGCAGTTTGTCAGAGTGTGTCAGGTGAGTTCTGTTCACCCGGGTCGGTCTGGACCCACTTCAGATCTGGTTCCTGGCCCATTCGGAACCGGACGGGTGGTTTCAGATCTGGCAACTGCTGCAGAACCTCCTGCTTCATAAACGTTCTGAGGTTTGAGATTCTGCTCTTCTCTATTGGACCTGCAGGTTCTGGATCTGCAGAATCTCACAGAGGACCCAAAATACAGAACCAACCAGCTGAGAGTCCAGAACCGCAAACAGCTGCTGCAGACCCTCTCACAGAGGTTCTTCTTTCACCCAGACGGTTCTGTTGGATCTCTGGGTCGGGACCGGCTGACATCTTCTTCTGGTTCTGTGTTCCTGTCAGGTTCCTGCAGGAGACCACTGCCGATTGGCTGAGGAGGTTCCAGGGCTCAGGTGTTCCTGTGGGACCAATCAACAGCATCCAGGAAGTGTTCTCAGAACCGCAGGTCAGTGGCAGAACCGCAGGTCAGTGTCAGAACCACGGGTCAGTGTCAGAACCACGGGTCAGTGGCGCCTGGTCCTGCCGCCGGGACAGATGGGTTCTGTTGGGTCTCAGTGAGAGACGCGGTGAAGGAGTGGACCCGTCTGGTTCTGCTGAAACAGAACCATGCAAACCGTTTACGGCCCGGTTCTGGACTTGGTTCTGGTTCTGTTTGCGCCTGATTGGCGGCATGTCTCACGTTAGCTCGACTAGCTTTAGTTCCCCGCGGGTCCAAACACCGTCATTGGACCTTTCCCCGGCACCGACCAATCACATGAGGGCCAGGAAGGTCAGAGGTCATTCTGCGCTGCGTTCACTGGCACACGAAAATCTGAAACTCCTTTACAAAGAAGATTAGATGCTAAATGTGTTTAGGTTCCACAGAGGAACGTAGTGCTGTTCACATAATATTAATGATCTGCTGGGTTCTGGGCTGGGTTCTGCTGGTGCTGGTCCAGATGAAGAGGACTATCCACGGTTCAGATGTTCTGCCCGTTCCGTCAGAGGAACGTACAGGAACATGTACCTGAATGCATCGTGAACGGGCCGGACGGCCTGCACCAGGTTCTGAGTGTGCGATGAAGACAACATGAGTCACAGCTGACCCGGTTCAATAAAAGAACCGGTTCCGCTGCTGCTGGCCGGTGAATCACTGAGCAGTTACATCTGCTGTCAGCCAATCAGAGGGGAGGATGGGTCTGTAGCCCCTCCCCTCTGTCACAGACATCATAAACGTAGACACCTGGTTGGGCGGATTCTGCCTATGCTGCGATGCGTCAGAGCGTCCGCCATAGTGGATGTGGCAAATCTGCAGTTACTCAGTCACTTAAGCAGTATCAGAGGGACTTTAATCTCAGAATATACTATATGTTTGTAATATTTTTATTTTTGTAATATTACAAGTTTATTTTTTGTATTCCTTTTCCTGACTTTATTCTCGTAAAGAATAAAAATATAAGAATCTATCCTGGCCCTATTACTCCAGGACTAAAATAGTTCTACTATTCTGTGACTATTCTGGAAATGTTCTCCCTTAATTCTCATAATATGACGTTTTTCTCACAAAATTACCACTTTTGTCTTTTTTTTTTACTTTATTCTCTATGACTTTTTTCTCTCATTAGTAATTTTATCTCTTTAATACTCCCCGAAAACGTCTGTTGCTAATCTGTGTCTATACCAGATCTTAAAAGGTTCACATGTGACACGGTTTAACGAAATAATGAAGACTACAATGTTTAGATTTAACCAATTGATTTTATATTCATATACACAGGGAACATAGACATTCACTACTTTCTGCCACAAACAATATGGCGGTGACGTTGATGTGCAAACCTGCGCCCAATGACGTGTCTACATATTTATGTCTGTGGGCGCCCTGTCCTGTTCTGATGCTCAGGGTTCTGGTCTCCTGACCCAGGAGGAGTTCTGCTGGCGGCCACCGGGAGGCGCTGCAGCTCCTGCAGAGCAGCATGAAGGAACCGTGATGAGGAAGTATTGAGAAAGCTGGACTGCTGCACAGTGCCTGTTTTGCCTCTGTGAGGGAAAATTAGCCAGAAACATAATCAGAGGGACTCCTTAGAAACCTTAGATTAAGGCCCTAACAACAAATAAAGTTCTGCTGGGTAGCATAATTAATAATTAACTGTTTGCTGGTAAAATTCCCCTCCAGTATGTGAAACTGTCTCTGTTTTACCCGCCGTACCCGTTCTAACCTGCAAACATATTTATTTTAACTAAAACATCGTTATTAATGATCTGAAAATGCAGTAGTTTCTCTCCTTGTTTAAGCAGAAATGATGTTTCAGTCAACAGCAGCAGCCGTTTGATTGGCCAATCCAGACGTCATCTAAACAGAGCCAGAGTCTATAGACGAGGCTTTAGACGGCAGCTATAGTGCAGCTAGCATGTAGCAGTTAGCAGTTAGCAGTTAGCAGCTAGCTCACCGCCCAACAACAACAGGGTCTAAATGATCTAAACCTCAACGGTCAGATAAACAGCCTGTCCTCTCTGATCTCCTCCTGCGTTTGATGGTGTTCAGCTCCTCTCTGCTGGGTGTGCTCCTCCAGGCCGAGGCAGGAACCGTCCATGTCGTCTGACCAGAGCGCATCTCTTTCACTTCCTGGTTCCTGCTGACCTACAGCTGCTCAGAGACCCGGGCTTATCTGGGCTCCACCGTCTGCTTCTCTGAGTCACCAGCAGCAAGGCTAAAAGTCAAAGGGTCTCTAAGGAGACCTTTTACTGAGTCTATTTATGATAAATCTGGACCAATCAGAGAAGAGGCGAGCTCTGGCCCCGCCTTCAATGTTTTCAAACCAACCTGGTGAAGAAGTTGGAGCTCAGAGCTCAGAGAACATCAACGTTCTAGCTACAGAACACTGTATCTCCTTCAGTCTGAGGTTCTGTGTCGACGACAGCGACCCGATTAAAAGTAGATTATTGTTCTGGTTCTGTTAACACATCTACCTGACAGTGTTTTAATTATGAGAACGGTAAACGGTGTAATTCCTCCCCACACCACTAGGGGTGGTATGTTCCTTGGACCTCTACGTGCAGACCAACACTCCCTGCTTAGAACCGCGCCACCAGTCCAACCCATACTGCCAGGTTCTGTTGCTCCTGTCTACGCGACAATGGAGACCCGAATGTCTTCTGAACGTTCCACACGAGAACGTAGAACGTTTCAGAGAACGTTGGCCTGTAGACGAAGAGTCAGAAGACAACTAATCCTTTAAATTTGCACCGAAAAACACCAAGAGCCTGATGTAGAAACCAGAACTGTTTCTCACTAATTAACCTGTCCCTGTCCTCTCTGTCCACCATGTCCACCTTGTCCATCATGTCCACCATGTCCACCTTGTCCATCATGTCCATCATGTCCATCATGTCCAGAGGATTTCACTCTGTGCCACTGTGTGACTCCAGCGCTGCAGGCGGAGCTGCAGGCGGAGCTGCAGGCGGTTCTGAGCTCATGTGTTGGACCTTTGCTGCAGTTTGTTGTTGAAGCGGTGCTTGGAGCCCGGAGGTTCCGTAAATAACCTTTATTAGCGTCTGGAAAGTGTCGGACGGAGCGGCCTCACCTCTCCAACTAGCTGTCGGCTGTCTGGAAAACGGCGTGAAGCTTCATCCGTCACCTCGGCAGACCCGGACTCTTCTTCAAACTGTCAGCAGGTGGACACGCAGGAGAGGGAGGTGTGATGAAGAGCTCCTTAATGTCTGATTAGGATCAGATTTATCAGGCGTGGGGGTGCTGCTCAGGCTCTGCACTCATCCTTCCTGGAGCTGAAGGCTTGCTGTCCCTGAGGTGATGAAGTTCTCCTGCTGAGAGCATCCAGAGTCGTCCTGAGCAGCAGAGGCCTGGATGTGAGGCCTGGATGTGAGGCCTGGCCTGGTGCAGCTGGGGGGGTCACCACCAGGGGGCAGCGTCACGCCTTACCCCCACTCCTCCCAGCTGATGGATCACCTCCGGCGTTCCTCAGCAAACGCAGGGCCTGTTAACTCCTGGAAGGCCTCGGCTCTTTCCACACGTCCTGGCTGGAGCTTTGCGTCAGCGTTGGCTGGGCTTAAGGTCCTGCTGACAGACTCGGCGCTGCCTCCAGAACCCGTGGCCCAAACCGAGCCCCGGCTGCTCCCCGCCGACCCGGAGGAACCGCAGGCTGACAGCTGAACGCCGCTCAGGGGAAATCTGTTTCTGCTCTGGATGAGTGCTGAGCTGACGAGCTGCCGGAGCCGGCGGAGGGGGAGACGTGTGGCGGACTGACGACTGACGTTACCGTGGAAACGAAGCGGCTGACCTGTTCACACATGGCGCTGTGCTTCCTGTTCTGATGAACTGATGATGGGTTTCAGGAGCTCAGAACCAGCGCCTCCAGAGGGCCTGGGCCTTCAGAATCACTGACTATCGGGTCTGAAACCAGCAGAAAACCCATCAGAGGGAGGATGAGGGAAGCGGTTCTGGTCCCAGCTACACGACCGGGACCAGAACCGCCAGGAACGTTCCTGCGTTACAGAACGTCAGCGTCTACGTCAGGATCTCCAGCCGCCGAGGTCCGACTTCTAAACGTCTCCACGGTTCCTCAGCCGGTGGCTGAATGAGCCTCTCAGCGTTTGCCGCGCTGCAGCTGCTCTTCTTGGGTTTTAATGTTAACGTTGACGGCGTTGCCCCCTGCTGGCATGGTGAGGTATTACAGCATGTCTGACCAGAACCCCAGAGAATGTTGAAGCAGGGGAACATTTATCCGTTCAATAGAGTTAAACCTTAACAGAAGTTTGTCTATGGACTTGGTCTGCGAGAGATTTCTGGCTCTTTCTGTGTGGACAGAACTGTAAAGATCAACCAAGGTTCACATTACTAATGTCACTAACTGAGCTCATCAATCAGCAGATTGTACTGTTGACTGGTTCCATTTGGCTCAAAGGGTTCCATGTCTGGCATGTTTCCACATCCCTGAATTACATCTCTAACAAGTTGAACATCAAGCATCCTCACATTCCTGACATGATCCCACCAGGTCTGATTCATTCAGTTTAGTTCAGTTCAGTTTGGGTCTGTTCATCCCAGGTTGGTTCAGTTCAGTTTGGTTTTAATTAACTTTTTTCCAGTTTAGTTCAGTTCTGTTCTCTTTAGTTCAGTTCAGCTTGGTTCAGTGCCCATTTTTAAAACTCGTTTGAAAACTGACTTTTACTCTCTGGCCTTCAACCCAACTGTTCTTAGTTTCTCTAGTTTATCCCTTAGTTTCATTTGATTGCTTTTGATGTTCAGCTCTTTGATTCAGCTGTGGCTGGTGTTAAAGTGCTTTATAAATAAAGTCGATGGTAATGGTTCAGTTTAGTTTGGTTCAATTCAATTGGGTCAGTTCAGTTTTGTTCAGCTCAATTCATCTTGGTTCAGTTCAACTTGGTTCAGTTCGGTTCAGTTCAGCTCAATTTAGTTTGGGTCAGTTCAATTTGTGTCAGTTCAGTTTGGTTGATTTCAGTTCATCTTGGTTCAGTTCAGCTCAGTTTAGTATAGTTCAGTTCAATCTGGGTCAGTTCAGTATGATTCAGTTCATCTTGTTTCAATTCAACTTGGTTCACATCAGCCCTGTTTAGTTTGGTTGAGTTTAATTTCACTTGGTTCAGTACAATTCAGCTTAGTTCAGTTTAGTTGGGTTCTGTTCAGCTAGGTTAAGTTAGGCTTAGTGCAGTTTTTAGTTGATTCGGGTCAGTTTGGTTCAGTTCAGTTCTGCCTTGTTCTGTTCACTTCAATTTAGTTCAGCTCAACCTGGTTCAGTTTAGTTTAACTGAATCAGCATGATTCAGTTCAGGTCGGCCCAGTTTGGTTCTGTTCAGCTTAATTCAGTTCAGTTTGGCTTGGTTCAGATCAGCTTGAGTTAGTTCGGTTCAGCTTTGTTCAGTTCATTTCAATTTGGTTAATTTTAGCTTGGTTCAATTCAGCTCTGTTCAGTTCACTTCAGTTTGGTTCTGTTCAGCTTAATTCAGTTCAGTTTGGCTTGGTTCAGTTCAGCTTGAGTCTGTTCAGTTCAGCTTTGTTCAGTTCACTTCAGTTTGGTTCAGTTCAGCTTGTGTGCAAAAAAACTCTCCTGTACATAACACTCCTGTTTGTACCTTTTCCTCATAAAATGTGTTTTTATCTCACAGACTTGGTGAATAAAGTTGTTTCTGATTAATTTCAGCTTAGGACAGTTCAATGTGGCTCAGTTCAGTTCAGTTCAGTTCAGTTGAGCTTGGTTGTGTTCAGTGTGACCTCGTTGACGCCTCGGCGCCTGTCAGCTGCTCTGAGCTCAAAGCTAAGTTCCTGCCAACCTCCTCGCTGGTTTTCCTCTCTGAGGGGTTCTGGTGGTTTGGAAGACGTTCTGCTAACTTGTTCCTCTGCTGTGAACCACTGATGTTAAGCATATAAATGGTGGCTGTGACATCAGAGGGAGCGCTGAGTGTGCAGACCATAACTCTGCTGCGAGTTGGGTCGGGCTGTCTGGACGCCAGCGAGGGGAACTAAATCACGAGGAGAAGTGATGAGGAGGCTGACATGGAGGTCTTTGCTGAGATGTTCTGCTGCTCCCTGGGAGATCCATCACTGCAGACAGAACGCCCAGCCCACGTGTTCTGTGGGACGCTACAGAGACCCGTTTGGGCCGGACAAGAGAAACGTTTACAGAACTCACAGAGGTTCTGACAGGACAGCTGTGATGGTGCATTTCTGAAGAGAAGCAGAACCAGTGAAAGAGAACAGATGGATCAGGTCTGAGGAGCGGGTTCTGGAGGGTTCTGGAGAGATAAAACCTGAGGAAGCCTCCTTTAGGACCCCTGGATGCAGGGATGGGTTCTGGATTCGGTACCTTTATGGGCACCAACAGAATCACCAGCTCATTTGTTGAGCCAAAAAAGTTTATATATTGAGAAATAAATTGTTAAATTGAAACAATTTGGAATTTCATTAATAAATTATTACGACATAAACATGTAAACATACTGCAAATAGGTACCGTTAAGTACCGGTATCGATTCCCAGGTACCGGGTACCGGTACCGTATTGGCTCAAAGGTGAAAGGTACCCCTCCCTTCCTGGGTGTAAAGAACCGCTGATTCCTGACCCGTTCACGTTGTTCAGAACTGAAGAATCCTTTTGGATGAGAACCAGAGGAAGTCCAGTTGGTTCTGGTGGAGCAGGCAGGACCGTGACGTTCTGGATGAACCCAACAAGGACCAGCAGAGAGTCTCTCATGGACCTGTGGTGCTGCCCAGCCTCGGACTGGATCAGAACAAGAACCAGAAGGAGCTTCAGCCCTCCAGAGGTTCTGGACGGTCTCAGATGGAAACCCGACTGTTGTTGTGACTCCAGGGGTGACGGGCCGGCTCATGGCCTCTGTTAGTGTTCCCAGATGTGCCAGAGGTTCTGCTCAGGACGTTCTGAGCTCTCAGTAGAACAAACAGGACGGCTGTCATCCAGGAGGCCGGACCCTGGCTAACATCTGGATGATCCCCTCCAGATGTTCCTGCTCTGACCGCTGACCTCACGCCGCTCACGTTACCTGCTTGGTCTGCTGGGAATGCCGGCCTCCGCCACACGCTGGAGAACCTGGAGAACCTGGAGAACCTGGAGCTCCTTGGAGACGCTGATGGAGAAACACTGTGTGTCCAGAGCGGGCCGTGGGATCTTCTCCTAGCTCAGGGGAGGATCGCCTTTCTCTGTCGGTTCCTGTCCTGTCAGGTTCTCCCTGGTTTCTCTGTCGGTTCCTGTCTTGTCAGGTTCTCCCTGGTTTCTCTGTCGGTTCCTGTCCTGTCAGGTTCTCTCTGGTTTCTCTGTCGGTTCCCGGCCTGTCAGGTTCTCCCAGGTTTCTCTGTCGGTTCCTGTCCTGTCAGGTTCTCTCTGGTTTCTCTGTCAGTTCCCGGCCTGTCAGGTTCTCCCAGGTTTCTCTGTCGGTTCCTGTCCTGTCAGGTTCTCCCTGGTCCTCCTGACGTTTCCTGCTCACCTGGAACCATCGGTTCCACAGGAACCCGTTTGGAGACGCTGTCTTTGTGACGGTATCCAGACCTCTGAACTAAAAAGAGGCGCTGATATTAAAGTTCTGCAGCATCTCCAGACCATTACCAGGAAATAAACTGGGTTCTAGCACTAAGACTTGCTGATAAACAGCAGGAACCCTGACCTCTGATGGGACATTTTCATGCACCAGAACCTCAGGAACTGGACCTCCACAGTTGGTTCTATTGATCCGTTTCATATTGATTCATTTGTCTTTCAGTTCATTTTTCTGCCACTATGATCTGGAGGCGTTTAGTTCTCTCTCTTTAACAATTTAACGGGTCCGGCTCCGTTTAAAGGGACTTATATATGAAGGTTCACACGTTTTATTAGAACCTCTTTATATTTTTCTCTCTTTAGTCACATTTCAATCATAAACACTCCTAAATCTACATTTCTAATCCGTTTATTGATGAAGTAAATAAATATGGCGACTCCAGGATGGTTTATGACCCAAACTTCTGCATTTAGAGCAGCGGTGTCCAAACTTTTCGGCTACTGGGCCAAAATTATTAAATCAAAAGCGCTCGAAGTTGAAAAAATTAATAAAAATAAATAACGTTAAAAATACTAACCCTGCCCAACAAAATAGAATCATTCTAAGAAAAGATATTAAACCGTATTTAGCCTATTTTATTAAATGAATTCCAATCAGATTTTAAGGCACGAAAGTCTGCATTTAAGTAAAAGTCGTCCTATTTACTATGAAATTAAAACAAGTGTAAAAAGTGTGCTCATTAAAAGTCTAATATTTTATGTTGTACTGAATATTCAATTGTAAGGTTTTAACTTGTCTATAATAAATTTACCCTAGTTAAAAATAATTGTAGGGCCGCAGAAAGCAGCCCAGGGGCCACAGACGGCCCGCGGGCCACACTTTGGACGCCCTGATCCAGAGATGGTGGACCTCCTGACTCTGGGCTTCAGTTTCATGCACTAACAAACCCAAAGCTGTGCCTGATGTCACTGTCCAGCGGTTCTATTAGAACCTCAGCTCCTCTGACGGTTCTGAAAGGTCCGACAGCGCCACCTGCAGCCCACCTGCAGACCCCAGATGAGGCGTTCACTGACGCTTTGAAAGAATCTGGAAATTAGATCATGGGGGAAAGAAGCTGCAGGATGTGAAGCATGAGGTTCTGGCCCAGGTTCTCCTTGTGAAGAAGGGTTTGGACCTGATTTCCGTCTGTTGGGCTGACATCACTGCGGTGTCATGCAGGACAGATGATCTCCGTCTGCTCTGCTGGGATCCTTCCAGTTCATGAAGATTTCCCGGAGGTTCTGGGGTTCTGCGTGAAAGCTTGAGCCGAGGCGGAGCTGCGAGGACGCTGCTGTCACTGGAAGACGGATCGGGCCGGCTCTGAACCCGGTTCTGAGAAGAATACCTGGAGGTCTGGCTTCTGTCCACGCTGCTTTCCAGGAAGGTCTGATTTATGCTCCCACAGCAGAAATGCCTCAGCTGATGTTTGGGTTCTATGTTCCGGACCGTCCGTTCATCATCCTGCGGTGCGGCTCGGCTCCTCAGGAGGAACGCTGACGTTCAGCCGGGTAACGGATGGCGCTGACCCGGTCCGGGCCGCGTGCCGGCGCTCTGATTACACCGTGACCCGGTAGGAGGTCAGACCCAGCAGGTGCTTAAACTTTACCCATCCAGGGAACCTCTGCCTGTTCAAGCCGGACCGCTAATGGACACAGAACAGGTTCTGGTGGAGGACGGGTCGGGTCCACTCAGAACCTGCAGAGGCGCCGCCTTCAGCTGCTGCCTCCATATCACTCTGAGAGGTGGAAAAGTATTCACGCCCTACAGATTTATCTTTCTTTGCTCTTTGGGACGTTTCAGATTAAGACCGCTGGAAGTCATTTTGAACAAGGGGTGCTGTGATTATTTTTTTTTTTTAGCCTATAGCCCTATTTAAAATACAATAAATAAAAAATATATATATATTAAGATTCACTACTTTATTGTCATATATATTTCAGTGCATGCAACCAGGGTCTGTGACACACAGACGTCATTAGTCAGGTGAATATATGCGCTATTAATTAAACTTCACAGTAACACTATAACAAGGTAGATTTGGTCAGCTGGCATGAACCTGAGTCTCTGTGTTTATGTCACACGTGACTCTACTGGCTCCAAAATCCTTTTACACTAACCACCAGGAAATGATTATATTATACTATTTAAAGGTTATTGAACTGTTCTCCACATCCATTACACAAAGAACACAAGATCAGAATAACTCTCTAAAACACTATGGTTACGTTAAACTGCACCAGACTCTTACTTTGAGCTACAGGCAAAGCAGACAACTTCTGTAATGACTGGCTGTGTAACTCTGATCTCTGATGATCGTTAAATGTTTTAATTAGAAAAGCCGGCATTCACCAAGGGGTTGTCTTTCTTAAATCTGTCTCTAGGTACGACTTTTTCAGACAAACGAAACACAAAATATGATCAGTCTCTTCCACATAATGCAGCCACTGCCAGAACCATGGACAGAACCATGATGGACAGAACCATGGACAGAACCATGGACAGAACCATGATGGACAGAACCATGATGGATAGAACCATAGTGGACAGGACCATGGACAGAACCATGGTGGACAGAACCATGGACAGAACCATGGACAGAACCATGGTGGACAGGACCATGGACAGAACCATGGTGGACAGAACCATGGACAGAACCATGGACAGAACCATGGTGGACAGAACCATGGTGGAGGAACCATGATGGACAGAACCATAGTGGACAGGACCATGGACAGAACCATGATGGACAGAACCATGATGGACAGGACCATGGACAGAACCATGGTGGACAGAACCATGATGGATAGAACCATGGTGGACAGGACCATGATGGACAGGACCATGGACAGAACCATGGTGGACAGAACCATGATGGATAGAACCATGGTGGACAGAACCATGATGGACAGGACCATGGACAGAACCATGGTGGACAGGACCATGGACAGAACCATGGTGGACAGAACCATGGTGGACAGAACCATGATGGACAGAACCATGATGGACAGGACCATGGACAGAACCATGGTGGACAGAACCATGGTGGACAGGAACATGGTGGACAGGACCATGGACAGAACCATGGTGGACAGGACCATGGACAGAACCATGGTGGACAGGACCATGATGGAGGAACCATGGCCAGAACCATGGCCAGAACCATGGTGGACAGAACCATGGACAGAACCATGGTGGACAGGACCATGATGGACAGGACCATGGACAGAACCATGGTGGACAGGACCATGATGGAGGAACCATGGCCAGAACCATGGCCAGAACCATGGTGGACAGGACCATGGACAGAACCATGATGGACAGGACCATGATGGAGGAACCATGATGGACAGAACCATGGTGGACAGAACTATGGTGGACATGACCATGATGGACAGAACCATGGTGGACAGGACCATGATGGACAGGACCATGGACAGAACTATGGTGGACATGACCATGATGGACAGAACCATGGTGGACAGGACCATGATGGACAGGACCATGGTGGAGGAACCATGGTGGACATGATAAATATTTTTACTAATAAAGCCTAAAAACTGTGGATTAAACATCTCACAGAGCTCTCATCCATCCATCATGTTGACCTGGAGACAAGATGGACCACCTGCTGACCTACCTGGACATGGACGTCCACCTGGACCAACGGGCTCCTCATCATCTACAGCTTCATGCAGCTGAATGATGGCAAACATGCTTTACCAAGGGAGGCTTTACACCTAGAACTCCTCCCTTCATGGTTTATGGTATTGCTGGTAAGGCTTTTAGTACAAACTGAGGCCACACCTGACAGAGAAGGAGAAAACGAAGGTGGTGGAAGAGGAAGAGAGCGAGGAGAACATTTCTGCTACAGGAGATCCTCCTGCGAAAGGACAGCTGGAGAGAGACCAAACTAAGAAAGAGAACCACAGCCGACCTGCTGCTACTGATGGAGAGCTGCTGGGTTATAAATGTGTGAGAACACATTAAATCTGAGCCGCCGTGCCTTTCCTGGACCAGAACCTGGCAGAGTGGACCCAGGACAGCTGCAGTGACAGTCAGCAGCCTGCAGGGGGCGTCTGTGCTGCTGAAAGCCTGGTTCTGATTGGTTCATTGACCGCCTCGTTGTCTTGGGAAGCTTCTGTTGGAGTGAAGAACGACCCGTGCTGACCTTACCGGACCTCTAACGGCGCTGAAAGCAGGCGCACCGGCATCCGAACGGGGAATCAAACCCTCGGCTCCGCTCTCTGCTCGCTTTGCTGGAGCTGGAATGCGGCAGAGCATAGTTTGGTTTGTGAGCCATAATCAAATCAAAATGTGTCTGCATACTTTCCCATGGGGGACGGGGGAGGAGGAGGAGGGGGTCCAATTAAACGGTGACACTCGGAGAGAAAGGGAGAGCGAGAGACGGATAATCACCAGGGACGGACAGAGGCTCAAACAAAGGCCGCCAGGAGGACGGGGCGGTGGGCGGCCGCTGCTATCCCGGGTTATTTTTGGACGTTTTCAGAGGCAGAAACGTGTTTTTACGTAAGCCTGCATCAGGCTGCGGCTAACGAGCTAAAATACCAAAATGTTTGAGGACGGAGACGGAGAGGGGGAATAATGTGGAGTCACCAGCGTGGCTCATTAAGCTGACAACACCTTTTGATTCCTGCTCTCATTAACAACGAGGCTCCGGGTAATCAGATTTACTTTAGCGGCCGCAGAAAGGTTGGGGGCAGAGGGGATAATTAGGAAAGATCTCGTTTAGCATCAAGCAGACTAATTGAGGGCTGAGCGTGGTGTTTATGGACAACTTTAAACATCCTGCTCCTCCTGCTCACTGCTCAAACCTGCACATCCACGCTGCGCTCTGATTGGTCCCCTGCTGGAAACACCCGCCAATCAGGGGGAGGTGTGAGGAGTCATCTCAGACCTTCTCACCTGTGCAGATGAAGAAGGTTCTCAGCAGATGATCCAGAACGTGGCGTGTTCAGAGATCCGGTGGTTGCGGCGCTGCGGTGGAACCTTGTTGATCCACGGAGAACTTCTGCAGGTTCCTGATGTTGGGTCCGCTAACACTAGCAGAACCTCTTGCTCTACAACGTTAACAGGGTTAGGACCTGCTGCAGCCCAGACCGTCCAGAACACCAGGCCCAGGTCACCACGGTACCGCAGACCTGGACCTGGACACCAATGGTTCTCTGATCGAGGTTCTTTTATAGAAAGGTGAAGTCAGGCCCGGTACCATCCTGGAGGTGTTGATTAGCTTCCACTGCTCCATTTGGACCAGAATCTCTGATCTGACCCAGTCGTAATTACAGATGTTTCTCAAAGGGTTCCACCCTCAGGAGATCCTCCTCTGAGCTGTGGTTCTGCTGACGTCTGTAACTAGGAATCCAGTGGGAGAACCCTGGTAGAACCTGGACTTCCCACCAGCTTCTCTTCCCAGAGTACCGCCAACGGTGACGACGGTGATCCTCTCGTTAGTGAAGCTTTAGAACCGGGTCTATCTGAGGGAGTCTCAGCAGAACCAGGATCAGAGGAACTTATAACGGAACCACCAACCAGTCCGGCCTGAGAAGGTCTAGTGGGGGTAGAACCCAAACACCTTAGCGAGGTCCAGAAGGACCACCGGCCTTCAGCAGCTGATGTGGACCAAGTAGTCCGTCTGCAGGCAGCTTCAGGGACCAGGACTGGTTTCAGGCCGCCATGAGGAGGAGCACTGCTTAGAACCGGCCGGTTCTCCATGGAGAACCGGACACATGGAGGTTGATCCTCTGTTGGTACTGAGCTGGACGGACTGACTGGTGAGCCACAGATCCATCTGAGAGCTACTGCCTCGGTCCAGACCTGCCTGAGAAGATCATCCGACACAGAGAGTCGCCTCTCAGGACGTTCTCCAAGACGTTTTATTTAAACTTGGTTCTCTTAGAAGAATCCCAGATCAAATGATCTCTGGAAGGTGCTGGAGAGGAAAGGCAGGTCTGTGGCTTTCACCTTAACCAGGCTTAACGAGCTCAACCAGTCCCACTGAATAAGTCCCACAATGCCGTGGGCCACACGGCCAGGGTAACCTGGAGGAGACGTGGTTCCCTGTCCTAAGACCTCACCTCCATGTCTTCTACGGAGCAGAGGACCCAGAAGGTCCAGCCATGACACACAGGAAGGATGGTGGACTGTCTGCAGGAAGTTCTGACAGCAAACTGAGACGACCTACTGTGGCCCAGCTGAAGGTGGATCAGGGAACCGCCAGCCTCTGGTCCATGGCTGTTCTCCATCAGGTAGCTCCAGAACCTGCTCCACCCACCGTCTCCATCTGAAGGAGCTGCTGGAGCCTTTACAGCCAGAGGACCTCAACACCAACCTCTACGGAGGACTTCCTAAAAAGGCCAGATGTTCGTTGCTTAGAGGTTCAGCGGAGGGCAGAACCCTGAAGAAGCAGACCAGGAGCCACCAGCAGGGAGAAGCTCAGACACTAACCCCCCCCCCCCCCCCCCCATGGTGTTTGTCATGCAGAGATGGCACCAGCAGCTGGCGGGGTGTGTCCTGCAGGCCGCATCCATCCAGACATCAGGCTGGTAACCATTAGAAGCTGGGATGTAAATGGACAGCAGCCGTCATGCAAATCTGACGGAGGAGCGTGTGAAGCCCTCAGAGACTCCGTCTGATCCACGCTCAGGTCCACTCATCGGTTCTGATCCACGCTCAGGTCCAGTCATCGGTTCTGTCCACGCTCAGGTCCACTCATCGGTTCTGATCCACGCTCAGGTCCACTCATCGGTTCTGATCCACGCTCAGGTCCAGTCATCGGTTCTGTCCACGCTCAGGTCCAGTCATCGGTTCTGATCCACGCTCAGGTCCACTCATCGGTTCTGATCCACGCTCAGGTCCAGTCATCGGTTCTGATCCACGCTCAGGTCCAGTCATCGGTTCTGATCCACGCTCAGGTCCAGTCATCGGTTCTGATCCACGCTCAGGTCCAGTCATCGGTTCTGATCCACGCTCAGGTCCAGTCATCGGTTCTGATCCACGCTCAGGTCCAGTCATCGGTTCTGATCCACGCTCAGGTCCAGTCCTCGGTTCTGTCCACGCTCAGGTCCAGTCATCGGTTCTGATCCACGCTCAGGTCCAGTCATCGGTTCTGTCCACGCTCAGGTCCACTCATCGGTTCTGTCCACGCTCAGGTCCACTCATCAGTTCTGTCCACGCTCAGGTCCACTCATCGGTTCTGATCCACGCTCAGGTCCACTCATCGGTTCTGTCCATGCTCAGGTCCACTCATCGGTTCTGATCCACGCTCAGGTCCACTCATCGGTTCTGATCCACGCTCAGGTCCAGTCATCGGTTCTGTCCACGCTCAGGTCCACTCATCGGTTCTGATCCACGCTCAGGTCCACTCATCGGTTCTGATCCACGCTCAGGTCCAGTCATCGGTTCTGTCCACGCTCAGGTCCAGTCATCGGTTCTGATCCACGCTCAGGTCCACTCATCGGTTCTGATCCACGCTCAGGTCCAGTCATCGGTTCTGATCCACGCTCAGGTCCAGTCATCGGTTCTGATCCACGCTCAGGTCCAGTCATCGGTTCTGATCCACGCTCAGGTCCAGTCATCGGTTCTGATCCACGCTCAGGTCCAGTCATCGGTTCTGATCCACGCTCAGGTCCAGTCATCGGTTCTGATCCACGCTCAGGTCCAGTGATCGGTTCTGATCCACGCTCAGGTCCAGTCCTCGGTTCTGTCCACGCTCAGGTCCAGTCATCGGTTCTGATCCACGCTCAGGTCCAGTCATCGGTTCTGTCCACGCTCAGGTCCACTCATCGGTTCTGTCCACGCTCAGGTCCACTCATCAGTTCTGTCCACGCTCAGGTCCACTCATCGGTTCTGATCCACGCTCAGGTCCACTCATCGGTTCTGTCCATGCTCAGGTCCACTCATCGGTTCTGTCCATGCTCAGGTCCACTCATCGGTTCTGTCCACGCTCAGGTCCACTCATCGGTTCTGTCCATGCTCAGGTCCACTCATCGGTTCTGATCCACGCTCAGGTCCAGTCATCGGTTCTGATCCACGCTCAGGTCCACTCATCGGTTCTGTCCACGCTCAGGTCCACTCATCGGTTCTGTCCACGCTCAGGTCCAGTCATCGGTTCTGATCCACGCTCAGGTCCACTCATCGGTTCTGATCCACGCTCAGGTCCAGTCATCGGTTCTGATCCACGCTCAGGTCCACTCATCGGTTCTGTCCACGCTCAGGTCCAGTCATCGGTTCTGTCCACGCTCAGGTCCACTCATCGGTTCTGATCCACGCTCAGGTCCACTCATCGGTTCTGATCCACGCTCAGGTCCACTCATCGGTTCTGTCCACGCTCAGGTCCACTCATCGGTTCTGTCCACGCTCAGGTCCAGTCATCGGTTCTGATCCACGCTCAGGTCCAGTCATCGGTTCTGATCCACGCTCAGGTCCAGTCATCGGTTCTGATCCACGCCCAGGTCCAGTCATCGGTTCTGATCCACGCTCAGGTCCAGTCATCGGTTCTGATCCACGCTCAGGTCCAGTCATCGGTTCTGTCCACGCTCAGGTCCACTCATCGGTTCTGTCCACGCTCAGGTCCACTCATCGGTTCTGTCCACGCTCAGGTCCAGTCATCGGTTCTGATCCACGCTCAGGTCCAGTCATCGGTTCTGATCCACGCTCAGGTCCAGTCCTCGGTTCTGTCCACGCTCAGGTCCAGTCATCGGTTCTGATCCACGCTCAGGTCCACTCATCGGTTCTGTCCACGCTCAGGTCCAGTCATCGGTTCTGATCCACGCTCAGGTCCAGTCATCGGTTCTGATCCACGCTCAGGTCCAGTCATCGGTTCTGATCCACGCTCAGGTCCAGTCATCGGTTCTGATCCACGCTCAGGTCCAGTCATCGGTTCTGATCCACGCTCAGGTCCAGTCCTCGGTTCTGTCCACGCTCAGGTCCAGTCATCGGTTCTGATCCACGCTCAGGTCCAGTCATCGGTTCTGTCCACGCTCAGGTCCAGTCATCGGTTCTGATCCACGCTCAGGTCCAGTCATCGGTTCTGTCCACGCTCAGGTCCACTCATCGGTTCTGTCCACGCTCAGGTCCACTCATCAGTTCTGTCCACGCTCAGGTCCAGTCATCGGTTCTGATCCACGCTCAGGTCCAGTCATCGGTTCTGATCCACGCTCAGGTCCAGTCCTCGGTTCTGTCCACGCTCAGGTCCAGTCATCGGTTCTGATCCACGCTCAGGTCCAGTCATCGGTTCTGTCCACGCTCAGGTCCACTCATCGGTTCTGTCCACGCTCAGGTCCACTCATCGGTTCTGTCCACGCTCAGGTCCAGTCATCGGTTCTGTCCACGCTCAGGTCCACTCATCGGTTCTGATCCACGCTCAGGTCCACTCATCGGTTCTGATCCACGCTCAGGTCCACTCATCGGTTCTGTCCATGCTCAGGTCCACTCATCGGTTCTGTCCATGCTCAGGTCCACTCATCGGTTCTGTCCACGCTCAGGTCCACTCATCGGTTCTGTCCATGCTCAGGTCCACTCATCGGTTCTGATCCACGCTCAGGTCCAGTCATCGGTTCTGATCCACGCTCAGGTCCACTCATCGGTTCTGATCCACGCTCAGGTCCAGTCATCGGTTCTGTCCACGCTCAGGTCCACTCATCGGTTCTGATCCACGCTCAGGTCCACTCATCGGTTCTGATCCACGCTCAGGTCCAGTCATCGGTTCTGATCCACGCTCAGGTCCACTCATCGGTTCTGTCCACGCTCAGGTCCACTCATCGGTTCTGTCCACGCTCAGGTCCAGTCATCGGTTCTGATCCACGCTCAGGTCCACTCATCGGTTCTGATCCACGCTCAGGTCCAGTCATCGGTTCTGATCCACGCTCAGGTCCACTCATCGGTTCTGTCCACGCTCAGGTCCAGTCATCGGTTCTGTCCACGCTCAGGTCCACTCATCGGTTCTGTCCACGCTCAGGTCCAGTCATCGGTTCTGATCCACGCTCAGGTCCAGTCATCGGTTCTGATCCACGCTCAGGTCCACTCATCGGTTCTGTCCACGCTCAGGTCCAGTCATCGGTTCTGTCCACGCTCAGGTCCACTCATCGGTTCTGTCCACGCTCAGGTCCAGTCATCGGTTCTGATCCACGCTCAGGTCCAGTCATCGGTTCTGATCCACGCTCAGGTCCAGTCATCGGTTCTGATCCACGCTCAGGTCCAGTCATCGGTTCTGTCCACGCTCAGGTCCAGTCATCGGTTCTGATCCACGCTCAGGTCCAGTCATCGGTTCTGATCCACGCTCAGGTCCAGTCATCGGTTCTGATCCACGCTCAGGTCCACTCATCGGTTCTGTCCACGCTCAGGTCCACTCATCGGTTCTGATCCACGCTCAGGTCCACTCATCGGTTCTGTCCACGCTCAGGTCCAGTCATCGGTTCTGATCCACGCTCAGGTCCACTCATCGGTTCTGTCCACGCTCAGGTCCAGTCCTCGGTTCTGATCCACGCTCAGGTCCACTCATCGGTTCTGTCCACGCTCAGGTCCAGTCATCGGTTCTGATCCACGCTCAGGTCCAGTCATCGGTTCTGATCCACGCTCAGGTCCACTCATCGGTTCTGTCCACGCTCAGGTCCAGTCCTCGGTTCTGATCCACGCTCAGGTCCACTCATCGGTTCTGTCCACGCTCAGGTCCAGTCATCGGTTCTGTCCAGTTGGTGCTGAAGGTACCGGCTGACCAGCGCTGGGCGGCCACAGAGGACAGGACGCACCGCGGCGCTCCTCATGTGGGTTCTCCTTTGGGCAGAACCGATTTGGACTCAGAACCGGAGCGGATGGAAACCGATTAAACCGGATAAAATGACTTCCTGCCTGGCTGGACGTCTAGATCTGACCCAGCTCTGGTTCTTTTGAACAGAACCAGGTCACAGACAGATCCAGAATCGGTGCGGATGGTTCTCCACAGCTGGACTGGTGAGAGGCGGGTTCCTCGACCCGGTTACCCCCACCTGCCTGGTTCTGGACTGTGGGAGGAAGCCAGAGTACCCAGAGAGAGTCCCACCGTCCTCAGGGAGAACATTCTGACTCCAGGCTTTGGCTGGGATTTGAACCTGGGACCTTCTTGCTGCTAGTTAACAGTAAACCCATAACGATAATGTCAGCAGCTGGCAGAACCCCAGAACCCAGGGTGTCCGTTGGACCCGGCTGGACCCGGCTGGCCCCTGCTCCCCAGCTCGCCCTCCGGTTCAGAAGGACCGCTGACAAATTGCATTTTGAGGGAAATCGAATGCAAATGTGTCCCCGGGTCCACAGGAACCAGAGCCGTGTCTCCGCTGGGCTGCTTTGAATGCAGCAGATGTAAAGTTAGACTCCGCTGCGCGCCATGCAAATCCCCAGGTGGGCCAGTTTAAAAGGAGCGTGCGGTGAGGCGCTGGAGAAACGAAAAGCCCAAATTACAACCAGCAGCGCCTCTTTGATGCAAAACCACCGGAGGATAGATGGTGTTTGGAAGCAGCGGAGCAGCGGAGATCGAGGTGCGTTAACGCCGGGAGAGCGTTTATTTTTCAGAGGAGGTGAAAAGCTGACGGCTGTTTAGAGTCTGAGCGTTTACCGCATCGTTAATCCTCCGTGTTAGCTGCCCGTGATCAAACGCGGAACCTTAATCTGGTTTAAAAGCCCCTTAGTGAGGCTGCTCTGGTGGAGCTCTCCACTCAGAACCGGCAGGAGGACCAGAGAGGGCTTAAACCGGGTTAATTAAACCAGGTTAATTGAACCAGGTCAATTAAATCAGGTTAATTCAGTCAGGTTAACTAAACCAGGTTAATTAAACCAGGTTAATTATATCATGTCAATTAAATCAGGTAAATTAAACCAGGTTAATTACATCAGGCCAATTAAATCAGGTTAATTCAGTTAGGTTAATTAAATCAGGTTAATTCAGTCAGGTTGATTAAATCAGGTTAATTCAGTCAGGTTAATTAAATCAGGTTGATTCAGTCAGGTTAATTAAACCAGGTTAATTATATCATGTCAATTAAATCAGGTTATTAAACCAGGTTAATTAAATCAGGCCAATTAAATCAGGTTAATTCAGTCAGGTCAATTAAATCAGGTTAATTCAGTCAGATTAATTCAGTCAGGTTAATTAAATCAGGTTCATTAAACCAGGTCAATTAAATCAGGTTAATTAAACCAGGTTAATTAAATTAGGGTAATTCAGTCAGGTCAATTAAATCAGGTTAATTCAGTCAGGTTGATTAAACCAGGTTAATTAAATCAGTCTAATTAAATCAGGTTCATTAAACCAGGTCAATTATATTATGTCATTTAAATCAGGTTCATTAAACCAGGTTAATTAAATCAGGTTAATTCAGTCAGGTCAATTAAATCAGGTTAATTCAGTCAGGTCAATTAAATCAGGTTAATTTAGTCAGGTTAATTAAATCAGGTTAATAAAACCAGGTCAATTATATAATGTCAGTTAAATCAGGCTAATTAAATCAGGTTAATTAAACCAGGTTAATTTAGTCAGGTTAATCAACGTCTAACCGTCCAATCAGAGCGCTCCAGGTCAGGAAGTTAGAGCCTTCACCTGGTTCTGATCCGTCTGATACCTCAGCTAAATCTCAGGGTTTCTGGTTCCACTCCTGCAGGATTCCTAAACGCTTTCTGAACTGGATCAGGATGAGTTCTGTTGGGTCCAACTCCACTGGGGGATTCGACGCCAGCTTCTTCTTTGATGGCATAACGGGTCTGCTGGCCTCCAACGTTCTGGTGGGTCTGCCGGCCAACGTCTACGTGGTCTGGCTGATCGGCGGAGGGTCCGGCGGCCCCGTGGCCTCGGAGCTCTTCGCCCTCAACCTGGCCGTGGCCGAGATCCTCTTTGGCTGCTCGTCGTTCTACGTGATGGTTCACTTCCTGCTCAGGATGTCCGAGGCGGTGGGGGTTCTGGTTCTGCAGGTGTTCCTGCAGCTCATGCTCATTTCTCGGCCCCTCTTCCAGACGTGCATCTGCCTGGAGCGCTACATGGCCGTGGTCCACCCCACCCTCTTCCTCAGGTACGCGGTTAGGGTTAGACGCCGGCCTTGGAGCGGTCCTCCTGGGTTCTCCGTCTGCTGGGTTCTGATGTGGAACGTGCCGTTGCTGTCTGCAGGTTAAGACCTCTGCGGTACCGTCTGGGGTTCTGCCTGCTGGACTGGCTGCTGATCCTGCTGGACCTGACGCTGCCGTTGTTCTCCCCGAGCTTCGCCGTGGCCGCCTCCTACCTCATCGGCAAGTCCGTCCTCTTCCTGTCCGTCCTGTCCTACTGCGGCGTCCGGGTTCTCCTGGTCCTGAAGCAGCCGGGCCCCGGCGACGGGAACCGCAGCGGCGAGAACTGGAACACGATGAAGAGGAAGGCCTTTAAGGTGATCGTCATCACGCTGGTGTTCAACAGCGTCACGCAGCTGCTGCAGAGTCTGGTTCTGGGTCCCACCGTCCTGACGGCGTCTCTGCTGCTGGTGCTGCAGCTCACGCTCTTCGGCGTCTCCATCAGCATCATCAGCAGCTTCATCACTCCGCTGCTGTTCCTCCACCGCGCCGGGATCCTGCCCTGCATCCGCTTCTGACGGCTGGCCCCGCCCACAGCACAGAGTCCAGCTCCAGAACTCCTGCTTCAGAACTCCTGCTCCTGCTGCTCCTCTTCTTCCTGCTCCTTCTCCTGCTCCTCTTCCTCCTCCTGCTCCTGCTGCTCCTCTTCTTCCTCCTGTTCTTCCTCCTCCTGCTCCTGCTTCCTCCTCCTTCTGCTCCTCTTCCTGCTCCTCTTCCTCCTCCTGCTCCTACTCCTCTTCTTCCACCTCCTGCTCCTCTTCTTCCTGCTCCTCCTCCTCTTCCTCCTCCTGCTCCTGCTTCCTCCTCCTGCTCCTCTTCTTCCTTCTGCTCCTGCTACTCTTCTTCCTCCTGCTGCTCCTCTTCTTCCTCCTCCTGTTCCTCTTCTTCCTTATCCTGCTCCTCTTCTTCCTGCTCCTGCTCCTCTTCTTCCTGCTCCTGCTCCTCTTCTTCCTGCTCTTGCTCCTCTTCCTCCTCCTGCTCCTGCTGCTCCTCTTCTTCCTCCTGTTCTTCCTCCTCCTGCTCCTGCTTCCTCCTCCTCCTGCTCCTCTTCTTCCTCCTCCTGCTCCTCTTCTTCCTCCTCCTGCTCCTCTTCTTCCTGCTCCTGCTCCTCTTCTTCCTGCTCCTGCTCCTCTTCATTCTCCTCCTGCTCCTCTTTCTCCTCCTCCTGCTCCTCTTCTTCCTGCTCCTGCTCCTCTTCCTCCTCCTGCTCCTGCTGCTCCTCTTCTTCCTCCTGTTCTTCCTCCTCCTGCTCCTGCTTCCTCCTCCTTCTGCTCCTCTTCTTCCTGCTCCTGGTACTCTTCTTCCTGCTCCTCTTCTTCCTCCTCCTCCTTCTGCTCCTCTTCTTCCTGCTCCTCCTGCTCCTCTTCTTCCTCCTCCTGCTCCTCTTCCTCCTGCTCCTGCTCCTCTTCTTCCTCCTCCCGCTCCCAGAAAGTCCAGGTTCCCCCCAGCCTGAGCTGGGCAGAACCTCCCCGGATAAGAACCGTTATGGGCTCAGTGACCCGGCTTAGCAGAACCTTTAAACCCGGCTTTGTTTCTAAAGGTTCTAAATAAAACAGCAGAGAACATAATTAAACCAATTAAAACTAAAGGCAGCGTCTCAGACGGAGGAGAACTGGGTTCTAAGCAGGGATCAACGGGGAACCGGCCGCTCTGATGTCCAAACCCGGTAAATTGTTCCTCCCCAATGAGCCCCCTCCCCCACCCGTTGCTGAGCCCCGCCCATATGTTTACCTGCCTCCCCGAGCAGCCTCACCTTCCTAGCTGTTGGACTGAGGTTCTTTAACTCGGGTTCTTTAACTCAGGTTCTTTAATTCCGGTTCTCTAACTCAGGTTCTTTAATTCCGGTTCTTTAACTCAGGTTCTTATATTCTGGCTCTTTAACTTCGGTTCTTTAACACGGCTCCTTTAACTCCGGTTCTTTAATTAGGGTTCTTTAACTCCAGTTCTCTAACTCAGATTCTTTAATTTGTTTTTTTAACTCAGGTTCTTTAATTCTGGCTCTTGAACTCAGGTTCTTTAACTTGGCTCCTTTAACTAGGGTTCTTTAACTCCGGTTCTTTAACTCGGCTCCTTTGAATAGGGTTCTTTAATTTGGATCTTTAACTTTGGTTCTTTAACTCGGGTTCTTTGACTCCGGGTTCTTTAACTCCGGTTCTTTAACTCTGGTTCTTTAACTCTGGTTCTGCGAGCTGCTTAAACCACCTTAGATTCTCTGAACGGACCTCCACAGCGGTTCCAGTCCATTAACAGCGCCACCAGCAGGTATCTGTGGTACCTGCAGAGGGAACCTTTGTTCTCACATCCCTATGGAACCTCCATCGTCCTCTGACCCGGACTGGACTGGTTCTGGTTGGTTCTGGTCTGGCTGTGTGGAGGACCAGAACCAGACATTTATGGGTGAAGGAGACCTCCCGGCTGCTTTGAGTGTTTTAAAAGTTTCAGGATCTCTGATTTCTTTATAGGTCAAAGATTCTTTAGTTTCTGTTCAACTCTGCAGTTTTCTGTAACGTCCATAAAGAGAAGCTGGACATAAATCTGCTGGAGTTTGGTTCTTTTATTTAGACAAGTGTAGCTTTTTGTGTGCAAATGTTTTAGTGTGGTTGATAGAAACTATACTTTAGTTTTTCACAGATGAACTGATGAATGGTTAAAACTTTTTATCTATAGACCTCCTGTTAAACTCTAAAACTTCAAAGCACTGTACATGTATACGTTTCTATATTTTGAGTAATATCTTAGTTGTAATATCTTGTTGAATTTTTCTTTGTTGAAGTAAATCTTTGTTTCTGAGGAGGAGTTTGATTTTGTTGGATTATTCTTGTAGGTTTTTCCTTTTATACTCTGACATAGAGCAGCATGCATCATAAAGGTGGACCACTGCTGCCTTCCACCTGATACCATCACTGGTTGAACAGGTAGAAACATGCATACAGGTAAAATGTGGACTAATAAAGAATAATGCTATAACTACTGTTATTACTTTTAATAATGTTTTCTAACACGCTGAAGAATCAACCCCACAAAAAAAGTTGCAAAGCTGCAGCAAAGAGAGAGAGAGCTTTGTTTCATGTTCCCCAGAAATGAAATGGGGTTCTCTGCCCTGGTTCTACTGGACCTAGAAGAAAGATGGAGAGAAAAGAATAAAATCTAGAATCTGTCCAAAGCAAATGTTAATAATGTGATTAATCTTTAATCTCAATCCTCCCTGATCAGAACAATCTGTTCCTTTGTCAGATTCTTTGGTCCAAAGCTGCAGTAAAGACCCGGTTTTTGGTTCTGGTTTAAAGGAACCGACAGGTTCTTGACTTCCAGAACCGAGGAGCAGAGAAAGCCACAGAAAACTCTCTTCACACCATGGTCAGAACCAGAGCTCAACATTTGATATGAGCCCAGAGCAGAACCAGTCAGAACCCAGATCCATAATCACAGGTCCCCATATAAACAACGGACCCAATAACGGACCCAGACCAGTAAAAATCCCCTCAGATGGGTCCAGACCAGTTCACTACACCTCCCAAAGAACCTTTATATGTTTATTTTCACTGTCAGACAGGAACCAGAACCAGGCTCAGAACCAGAACCAAGCGACTCTGTAACCGGTTCCTCAAACTCAAGCAAAACCCAAAATTTAACGCGCACCTGTGGGCCTGAACGGAGCAGCACCTCAGAATGAGGTTCTGTGGGTTCTAAGGAGCAGCAGAGCAGCGATGGACCGGGCCGCTCCAGGAGCTATCGGCGGTTTTTGGCTCGGCTCTGAGCGCCGCTGCGTTTCATCTCTGCTGCTTCATTTTTCAGTTTGTCAGATAAAAACGCAGCGAGTGGAAAATAAAACGAGGTTCTGACCGCGGCTCTCTGCGCGTGTCTGCTGAGCAGATGGAGGTAATGACGGCCTCCATCACTGGAAGATAATGTTGCACACATGCTGCAATCATCCTTCAATGTAGAAACAGACAGGGAGGGTGTGAGGGCGGAGCCTCTGTTTCCTGATGCCACAGAGACGCAGTTCAATTCAATTTTATTTATATAGAATGAACCACGCATGAAACATGTCCTCTCGAGGCTCTTTACAAAATCAAATTCAATCATATTATACAGATTGGTCAAAAATTTCCTATATAAGGGAACCAGTTGATTGCTTCAAAGTCCCGACAAGCAGCATTCACTCCTGGGGAACCGTAGAGCCACAGGAAGAGTCGTCTGCATTGTACATGGCTTTGCAGCAATCCCTCATACTGAGCATGCATGAAGCGACAGTGGAGAGGAAAACTCCCCTTTAACAGGGAGGAGAACCTCCAGCAGAACCAGAACCAGGCTCAGTGTGAACGCTCATCTGCCTCCACCCACTGGGGCTTAGAGAAGACAGAGCAGAGACACAGAAAGCACAGAAGCTCACATTGACCCAGGAGTACTTTCTATGTTAGAGAAGACAGAGCAGAGACACAGAAAGCTCAGAAGCTCACATTGACCCAGGAGTACTTTCTATGTTAGAGAAGACAGAGCAGAGACACAGGAAGCACAGAAGCACACATTGATCCAGTAATCTGTTCTACATTAGATGGTAGTAGCGGTGATCTGTCTTCTCTGGATGATGTCACAGCTAACAGAACGCCAGATCAGGTGTACCTTCTATGAAGAAAAGAGAGAGAGCACAAAGTTAAAAGCTGAAATGACAACAGTCATTTCAATGCAATGCAAAACTGGAGAACAGGAGAACTCAGTAGAGTGAGAGAAATAGACCCTGATGTCCTCCAGCAGCCTAAGCCTATAGCAGCATAACTATAGAGGTAGCTCAGGGTAACATGAGCCACTGATCAAAGGGAATACCTCCTTAAACAACTTGGTTGGGATTGGGTCTAACATACAGGTAGAAGGTTTAGATGAAGCTAAAACTTTGGATAGTTCAGAAAGCTCTACTGCTTTTAAACAGTTCAGACACTGCGCAGGTTCTAAAGATTCCTCCAATGCTGCCTCACTTACTGAGGACGAGGTAATCATGTTTGGGAGGATGCCAATTATTTTATTTTTAATGGCATCAATTTTATTTATGAAGAATCCCATAAAATCATTACTGCTAAGAGCTAAGGGAATGGATGGATCAACGGAGCTGTGGCTCTGGGTAAGTTTGGCAACTGTACTGAAGAGAAATCTAGGATTATTTTTATTCTCTTCAATTAATGATGAAAAATATGCTGCTCTAACTCTGCGAAGGGTCTTGTTATACAACAATAGACTGTCCCTTCAGATTAGGTAGGATTCCTCTTGGTGTGTAGAGCGCCATTTTCTCTCCAATTTCCTAACATTGTGCTTCAAGGAACGCAGCTCTGAATTAAACCACGGAGCCAGCTTCCTGTGAATAATCACCTTCTTTTTCAAGGGAGGTGTTCCCCCGTCATCAAACCATGACCAGACTCATCTAAGAGACATCAACGAGCAGCTTTGTGTTCGTGAGACACCAGCAGGTTGGTATCTCAATGAGGGACCAGCAGGTTGGTGTCTCCATGAGGGACCAGGATGTTGGTGTCTCATTGAGGGACCAGCATCACTAAATGACAGTAGATGGAGGACATCTTCTCATTTTGGATGTGAAGGAGTAAATTTGGATCCAGAAATATCTTTCAGATTTTCCTGACATCCACCTGGTTCTAGTTTCCTCCTCACAGACGTGGTTCTGGTTTAGTTCTGAAAATGATCAAGAATGTGTCCTCCTGAACCTGGTGATCAACAGGTGGACCTGAAACAGGTCGTCTGTGTGCTGAGGTTCTGATGAGGACCCATCAGAGGTGAGAGAGCTGCAGTTGGTGTATCAGAACCAGAGCTGGGTTATTGCATCACATCTGGAGGCTGGTGATTGAGCATGTGTCTGATTTTCCATGCAAACATCCAGAAGCGGTTCTGTTGCCGTGCCAGGTTCCGTCCCCTCTGAGAGCTCCATGTTTACTCTGCAGCTTCGCCCACATCCTCACGGCCCCCTCACACGAGAGCAGGAGCCGCTGTGAGGAGACACGCTCCTCATCTGGTCTCCTTTCATTAGCAAACCTACCGAGCCGCCGTTGGTCCACAGCTTCTGTCTGGACCGGTGTGGGATCATGTGAGGCGGTCCGTCTGCAGGTGGACCGGATCAGAACCTGAGTCCTGAGCTGAGGACCCGTCCTCATCTCTGGTCTCCATCTGTCTTCATAGAAGCAGCTGAGACCTGGAACCACAGCTGAGCTTTGGTTCTAATGTGACCACCTCGCTCTGAGTGAAGCCAGGTTCTCTGCAGTCTTCAGTGAATCTGACTCAGACCAGCTGGACCTCAGAACCTCTGCCACAGAACCTCGGTCCGTGTACTGCCGCGCTCCTCGCTCATGATTCATGTTTACGCATCACTTCCTGTTTTTCTGCTGTCCTCTGTGATTTACGGGTTCTGCTGTCAGCAGAGTCGACTCCTCTGCAGCGTCCCCGCTCTGATGGACCTGCTCCGGTTCCCTGTTCCCGTCTGGATCCGTCCCCAGCGGTCCGGACGGCCAGGACACACTGACCCGCTTCATGCCGGCGGCCATGCCCCCATGGAGGTCAGGACAGCGTTAAATCAGAGCGCACTGAACCCCAGATGGAACCCTTCCTGAGACACCCAGGACTTACCTGACCCACATCTCCTGTTTCTGCTGAAGCCGCCGCATCCTTGCAGTGTTCTGTCCTCAGAGCGGGAGGTTCTGTGGGAGAACCGCTTGGTCCATTCCTGGATGAGCCAGGAGGAAGGTGAGGAGATGATGTGGGTCATGGCATAGCCTCAGACCCGTCCACGGTGTGCCACGTCCTCACCTGGAGGCGGCGTTCTGCAGGGCAACGTTCCCTCCCTCAGGATTCACTGGAACTCTGTGAGAAACGTCAGTCGTTCACTCTGAGGCCAGACCGGCATCCAGAACCTGAGATCATAACAGCTTACAGGTTTACTATAATAATCAGTTACAGCAGTAATTCATCTTAGACCAGGTTGGTTTTAGATCTAGTTTTTCTAAGCTGTATGTTCATTAGTGTGTCGGCAGGGTAGACATGTTCCTCTGTCAGAGATCACATTTAGCTGACGTTAAACTATTTACACCAAGCTTTCCTCTGCAGCGTTTTCTTCCTCTCTGTTCAGGTAAACCACTTTGAATTATCTCGCCACTAAAATGTTCTTTAAAAACAAACCTGCCTTGCTTATTGCTGTAGTTCTCTGTCATGAGTTTATAAAATAACAAATCCATATAAACAGAGTTGCCTGTCATTTATTGAGATGTTCAGTGGGAGGATTCAGTCGTATAATTACAGTTTTTACTGCTCCTCAGCTAGTAACAGCGTTTAATGTCCAGAAGAGTCTAATAAATGGCAGCAGAATGAACACGGATCTGATCTAAAGCTTTATTTTAACCTTTTCTCTGGTCCTCTCACTCCTCCAGTGGTCGTTCCCAGGCTGATGGCCCCGCCTGCTGCTGTCCTGACTTTATGCAGACCGCTGCTCCAAATGTGCTCCTTAGAGAGGATTTCTGGAGTCTGCTTAGATTCATTAAACACTGGATGCTTCAAATGTAGCACATTTCAAGCCTCCCTCTGGGATTATTAAAGTATTTCTGACAATTATACACGTGTTGTGAGATGTTTACACCTCCTGTCTAAATGCTGCAGCCACCTGATCTGAGAAGATGCTGATTGATCCTTGTTTTAGCTTCACGTTCATCATTCACTGCTGATGTCCTCCACAGAACGTGAGCGGTGGAACATGGCCTCATACGTCTTTAGCAGTGTAGCCATGTCTGCTGACCAAAACTGATGTCTGAGCTCCTCTACGTCAAATGCAGGTCCCGTTTTGAATCACTGCGTTAGGCCGTCTTACCTGCCCTTTGGCTCCTCAGTGGGATCGCGTGAAACAAAATCTCCTAAATCCTCTCTGGTCTTACTTCTTTCTAATGAGAGCTTCCTCTTCTTCTCATAAACATGAACACAGTTCACTTCTAGTGTCTCTCAGCCTTGTTCAGAGTCTACGGTGAGAGCAGCGGAGCTACAATGACTGGCTAACCGCTAAGCTAACCGCTAAACTAGCCGCTAAGCTAACTGCTAAACTACGGGGTCAACCACACCTAGCAACGGGGTCAACCACACCTAGCAACGGGGTCAACCACACCTCCTCACTAAGATAAAACTTTATGTCTTCCTCAGAGCGGCTCTCAGCGCGTCTGAAGCGTCTCTCTGAGGCTGAAACTCCTCGGCTGGAAGTTCTAGGCTCAGATCGGAGCTCTGAGGATCTCTGAGGATCTCTGGGAACTTGGCAGCAGAACATCAGTCCTCAGGTCCTGGTCCATGGCTGGTTCTGCTGGACCTCCATGTCTGTCTTGTTAGCTCTCTTCCTGATTGGACAGAACATTAAACAGGGTGGACCTGCAGGCAGCAGGACCGCGCTGGTGTTGGCAGATGTTCTGAATGTTCCTTCATAGACGGATCTTCTGTACAGTGGAACCGTTGATTTCAGAACCTTCTGACCAGAGCAGAGCCTGTGCTAACGTGTTCCTCCCAGAAACTGATGTTCTGACACAGGACGTTCTAGCAGGTCTTCTCTTCTGGATAAGCAGCAGAACTCAGCGATGTTCTGGATTTTCTGCAGAATTACTTCATGTTGAGACATTGTTCATGAGCACCGGGTCCATCCAGCTGAACTGGGCCGGTAGAACTCTGGTTCTGATGCGTCCCACACCAGAGAACACAGAGACACAAACAAACAAACAAAGAAGCAGCGCTCTGAGCGGATCTTCCTCCCTCACAACGTAAACAGATCAGCAGCAGGGACACAGATATTCGTTTGTTTTTCCCAGAACCAGAACCAGAACTAGAACCAGAACCAGAACCAGAACTAGAACCAGAACTAGAACTAGAACCAGAACTAGAACCAGAACCAGAACTTGAACCAGAACCAAAAATAGAACCAGAACCAGAACTAGAACTAGAACCAGAACCAGAACTTGAACCAGAACCAAAAATAGAACCAGAACCAGAACTAGAACTAGAACTACAACCAGAACCAGAACCGGTCCAATTCAGCCTCTGCCTCTTTGTTTACAGGTGAAACACAACGGCCTGATCCAGGAGATGCAGCATCCCACGGCCGGACGGGTCGCCGTGCCTGGTGAGCCGCACTACACAACACTACACAACACACTACACAACACACACTACACAACAACACACTACACAACACACTACACAACAACACATTACACACTACACAACACACACTACACAACAACACACTACACAACACACTACACAACACACACTACACAACACTACACAACACACACTACACAACAACACACTACACAACACACTACACAACACACACGACACAACACGACACAACACACGACACAACACACACGACACAACAACACACGACACAACACACGACACAACAACACAGGACACACAACACAACACACACACACAACAACACACGACACAACACACTACACAACAACACATTACACACTACACAACACACACTACACAACAACACACTACACAACACACTACACAACACACACTACACAACACTACACAACACACACTACACAACAACACACTACACAACACACTACACAACAACACATTACACACTACACAACACACACTACACAACAACACACTACACAACACACTACACAACACACACTACACAACACTACACAACACACACTACACAACACTACACAACAACACACTACACACAACACACACTACACACAACAACACACTACACAACACACTACACAACACACTACACAACACACTACACAACAACACATTACACGCTACACAACACATTACACGCTACACAACACACACTACACAACAACACACTACACAACACTACACAACAACACATTACACACTACACAACACACACTACACAACACACTACACAACACACACTATACAACAACACACTACACAACAAACACTACACAACACACTACACAACGCACTACACACTACACAACGCACTACACAACAACACAACACACACTACATACAACAACACACTACACAACACACTACACAACAACACACTACACAACACACTACACAACGCACTACACAACAACACACTACACACGACACAACGCACTACACAACAACACACTACACAACACACACTACACAACACTACACAACAACACACTACACACAACACACACTACACACAACAACACACTACACAACACACTACAACACACTACACAACACACTACACAACACGCACTACACAACACACTACACAACACACACTACACGAAACACACTACACAACGCACACTACACAACACACTACACAACAACATACTACACACTACACAATAACACTACACAACAACATACCACACACTACACAACACACACTACACAACACACACTACACAACGCACACTACACAACACACTACACAACAACATACTACACACTACACAATAACACTACACAACAACATACTACACACTACACAACACACACTACACAACACACTACACAACACACACTACACACATCACACAACACTACACAACACACTACACAACGCACTACACAACACACAACACACAACACTACACAACACACTACACAACGCACTACACAACACACTACACACAACACTACACAACACACTACACAACACACACTACACAACGCACACTACACAACAACACACTACACAACACACTACACAACAACATACTACACACTACACAACGCACACTACACAATAACACACTACACAACGCACACTACACAACAACACACTACACAACACACACTACACAACGCACACTAACCCTGGCCTTTACAGGTTCACCTCTGACCCCTGACCTGACACCTCTGTCTTAATCTAACCCCTAGGATCAAACCAGTGTCCTGTCTAGCAATGTGGCGATAGGAATTGATATCTCAATGCCAGATAGAGCTCGACAGATTTTACTTTCACAAGTGGAGCAAGCAGCTTTCGCCATAGTGCTCCGCTTGGTTTATGCTTGTAAATAGCTTTATTATGATTCCTGCAGGGAGAATTATGTGGACACTACACAGAAAGAAAATAAATAAATTACGGGCATTGAGACATCATTCTATTATTACAGGCTTTCTGTATGTAAGTGAACATTTAATACCTGGAACTTAGCACCTGTGGGAGTTTGTGAGAGTGCACTAGTTTAGGTGAAAATTATCCAGAAGGAAATAGCTTGATAGTGATTGTGGAGAACCAAAGACCCACCTTCCTCGAGCACAGAGGCAGGAGTCAGGGGACCCATAACCCCGGACTCCCATAGGGGCCCCTAAAGCAGGGCCCCCAGGAGGGGCCGACACTTTACATCAGAGTCCTCACTCTGGTGGTAAAATGATCAGAAACGTTCTCGCTCACACACCCTGTTCAGACTGAGACTCCCTGTAGAACATGGTAGAACGTTACAGAACATGGCCTTCATCTGCAGAACCACTGGAGATGTTCTGTTAACACCATTATGCCGGTTCTCCTCTGGTTCCTCGCGGCTGTTTATTCCTTGAACTGGTACCGGTGTGACTCCCAGCTCTGACCCGGATTCTTCTGGTTCTGCAGACTCTAAATTAGCGTGTGACATTTTTCCGTGAAGCGTGGGCTCTCAGGAACAGACGTTCCACTGGGAACGCTGTTTTTCCCCCTAAGTCCGCCACAGACCCACAAACAAATATTTCTCATCAGAACCGCAGCGTGCAGCTGAGGCGTGTCCACAGGGACGGCGGGTTGATGGATCTCAGCGCGTTTCCACTCACAGGAAGCTGTTTGTCCCCGGCTCACAATTTACAGTCCAATCCGTCTTCTGACCCGACGCGTGTTCTGTCCTCCTGGTTCCTGGTTCTGGACACGCCGGTTCCTCGTCTCTTTCACGCCTCATGGCCGGTGCTGAACGGGCCCTGCCCGGTTCTCCTGACCTCAGGCGGTTCGGTAGCCGGACCGAGGAATGTGTCAGTTCTGATCCGATGTTTGGGAACCGCTCCGGCCTGCTTTCACTACCGTTTAATGAACGTGTTGAGCGCCACATGTTTGGCTCCTGCTGTGTGAAAACGGCCGTCTGAGGAGAAAATCCCTCCTGACAGAGTTTGGAAAACAAAGCATCAATAATCCAGGAAAGCCCAGGAACGGTTCCAAACATGTCAGACACGTTTCCTTTGTTCTCTTTGGTTCTGGCTTTCCATTTAGCAGAGAAAGGAAACAGAAGGGAGGAAAAACAAGTGGAGCTGTAGAAACAGTCCTGGTTGGAGATGAGCTGAAGAACCTCCTGGGTTCCTTCGGTTCTCCTCGTTTATTTCCTGGTTTATTTCCTCTCAGGACAACATTCCTTCAGTTGTCCTGATTTTAAGTTCAGCCCACCTGTCACCCCTTCTTCAGGGTCTATTACAGCTTAAATATCTAAGAAGAAAAGATGTTCAGAAGTCCAGTGTGATAACCATGAGTGGAAGATGTTCCTCAGGCTGCAGAACATCACAAACCTGGAGGAGTTCGACCTACATCCTTGGACCTAGAAGAGAAACCAGGACCGGAAACCTTCTAACTGCCTCGCTTTCATGTGCAGCAGATTACACGTCATAACAAACCCAGAAGATCTCCAGCTGACGTGGCAGCCATAGAACCAGCGGCTCAGCTGAACATGCTGGATGTTCAGAACCTGCAGGACTGCTACAGAACTCATGAAAGTTCTGCTGAACCCGATAACATGACCATATTTCAGCTGCACCATGCAGGTAATCTGTCTTCACTCACCTCAACATGCTGGACGCTTGGAGTGGCTCCAGCTGAGAGCGGCCTGACCCACTTTCTGATTAAATCAGCACATTTTTATTTGTCCACTTGGGGGCGCTGCTGGACTGTGCCATGAACTTTCATTCTCACTTGGTTATAAAAATAAATAATAGGAGAAATAAACTTATTCAGTCCCGACTCAGCACAACACCTCTTCCAGCACACACAGAACATGACGGAACGTGACGGAACGTGACGGAACGTGACGGAACGTGATGTCACACGACCTTCAGCTCCGCTCATCCAGCTGCTTCAGATCCACCAACATGCTGGGAACGTGGAAGCGCTACCGCTGTTAGCATTAATGCTAGCTAGTGGTCAGGGATCAGAGATCGTTTGTGTTTGAGCTGCTCTTCCAGGAAAGAACCCAAAGACATTCTGGATAATTTCATGAGAGAAAGATTCTTTCTCACTAAAAAAAGGCGAGTGGGAACAGAACCCAGTTCTAACAGAACCACTGTTCTCCATGTGAACCTCTCCCTCGAGAGGTTCACATCTGCTGTCAAGGTTCTCGCCTGCCGTGGTTCCTCCAGAAGGTCTGAATCTGCTGGTTTTTAGAGCCAGTTTGATTCCCACAGCAGAACCGCAGAACGTGTCGGACCCGGAGCAGAACATCCCGGGAGGTTCCATCGTTTTGCTCCCTGCTGGGATTCACACCGAGGCATTCAGACCCAGCGGGGCTGAGTGTGTGAGGCCTGCCTCTTTGTTCTGCACCTTCCTGTTCTGCCCGTCTCTGTTTACCAAACACCACCAGTTGTTCGTGTGCGTGTCTGTTCCTCAGAGGCTAATTGAGCAGAAAAACGTGCAGCTCAGGACATCCATTGGCAGACGGGTCCGCGGTGATCCTTTGTCCGGGAGGCGGGGAGCAGGCGGGAACAGAGGCAGGAGAGTCGGTTTATAAAGGCTGGAGGATGGACTGAAGATCAGATGGAGCAGGATCGTCTGGGATCTTCTGGGAATTATTAACACAACGAGATGTTCTCTAACCAGCCGTACTCAGGATTATCTGCTAATAATTAACCATAATAATCTGTAGATAGCTAATCAGACTGGGTTTACGGGTCAGGAACTAATGATCTGGATCCTTTAAAGACTTTCTAAGCCCGTACCAGAGCCTGACTCCGCCCATATCTAATAACTGAATAATTGCAGCCTAAAGGAGGCGGAGTCTGGCGGACCAGGGGGCGGGGTGAGGGTGGGCGTGGTCTGGGCTACTGGAGCAAAGGTAAATAAATGCTAAACATACTAACTGAATGCTAAGCTAATAAACTGCTAGCCTGAGAATCGATAGAAAGATCTCAAAGCTGTTCCAAATCGTTACAGAGGCAAACGCAGCAGCAGAACTACAGACGTCAGCTTTTCTGTGTGACATCACAGTATCTCAGCCAATGGCGGTGCTGATTCAATATTAGCATGCAGTGCATGCACTGCAAATGAAATAATCATCATAAAAAGCAGCAAAGTTTTCTCTTATTGATGCCTTTCTAAAGAAATTCCTATTTTTTTATGCAGCAGAATCTCAGTTGAAAAAAGGAAAAAAAGTTTAATTTTAGGACATTTATTCTAAAAAAAACACAATTATTGATGACCTGAAATGTCTTTAAAACAAATGAGCTGGAATGTTTTCTCAGTTTAAATTTCTAATCAACACTCCTTAATTTTCTGTCTCTCTGTGGGTTTAAATATGGAGGAACGTCATCTTCAAAATGGGAAAGACAAGAGAACACATCGGTCAGGTCAGGTTTCAGCTTCAGGCCCAAACGTTCTCAGCAGTCAGAGAAAGAATCAAAAGTTCTGGTTCTTGTCCAGCCTTGATGTTTATTATCCAAACTGGTCAGTTTAAGCAGAATTGAGCAGAACTCCGACCACTAGATGGCAGCAAACCGCCTGCAATTTGATCTTGGTTTGAATCAAATATGCATCATCAGGCATTGTGATGTGTTGATTTTGCACTCAGAAGTTGGAGTTCCTGGGATGGACCAAGAGAACCAGCTGGTTCTGACGGGGAACGTTGCAGCTTAGTGTCCAATCTGCCTGCAGGCTTTGACTTTATAACGTGCCTTCAGATGTGTTGTGAATTGGTGCTATATAAATTAAATTAAATTAAATTCACACCGGTTATTGGGTTGGATGCCAATAGCTGTTCCCAGTGTTCCCAACGTTCCCAGTTCCAGTTCCAGATCCATGTTCTCAGTTCAGGGACATGTTGAAAGGCAGTGAGAGATGGTGACATAAAATCCATAGACCACCAGCAGGTATCTGTGGATGGAGCTGCATCCAGAACCTGACCCGGTTCCACCTTCAGGAACATCATGAAGACCTCAGAGAAGGTTCAGCAGGTAAAGGGGCGGAGCTACAGGTAACCTGGCAGGTTGATTGGACAGAACCACGCTGCACCTTCTCTAGCTCAGCTTCCTGGTCTCTGAGCTTCTGCTGGGGTCCTCTCTTCATTAACATTCTTCCTCCTGCGGTTGTCCTCCTCCTCTCCCTCCTTGCTGCTATCAGCTTTGAGCTGCTTGGATGGACGGAGCAGCCGAATAAAGGAAGAGATGTGACGGATGAATGAAAGGATTACGTAAGATTATTCATTAATTATTCACCCTGACACCCTGACGAGCACACAGTGGCTGTGGTGTGCACGCTGAGGCTCATTGAAGAGGATAATCAGTTTGTTATGTGGTGAAAACAGCGCACACTGGGCCAGGACCATGCACGTGAACCTTCACACACACACCCTGTGAGAGCCGGGCTCATTAGCGCTGATCTTTAAAAGCAGCTGATTGTCCGGCCCTTTCCAGAAATAAACCGCCTGTTGGCTTCATCTTCATCTCTGCTTCCTCTTCCTCCAAACGGAGAATCAGCGGGAATGTGGAGGAAGAACCGGGCCGGTCCAGTTCAACTTCAAAGCCAAACCTGACCAAAGGTGGTTTTGTTTTTTCAGGTCAGACGTGGTCCAGTGGACCCGGTTTAGACCAGGTTCTGTCAGAAAGGTTCTGCTCAGTTAAACAGAGGCATGCTGAACATTTCCAGGGAAATGAACCTGAAATAAATCAGTGATTGTTAAGAACACAGATCTGGGGTGTGTTCTGATGGTGCAGGGGTAGGAAGCACCACCCATCATCATCATCATCATCATCATCATCATCATCATCATCATCATCATCATCATCATCATCACTCTCTTTAACTGTGTTTAATCTCTATATAGACTCACTCACACAGGATTTGCAGCCCTGTTTCCTGATCCTGGTTCTGCTGGAGGTTTGTTGCTGTTCAAGGAGAGTTGATCCCTTGAATATAATATAATATAATTAGGGCTGGGCAAGTTAACGCGTTAATTTCGCGTTAATTCATTAGACTATTAACGGCAATATTTATTTTATCGCGCATTAACGCATGTTGCTCACATGCTTTCAGTCAGTGTCAGTCAGCAGGCGTCACGGCAGCACTCTCCCGCTCCCCCTCCCCTCTCGTACATGGCTCACCGGCGCCAGCCAATCAGCACGCAGGCTCAGCCTGGCCCGCCCACTCAGCTCTCACACAAACTTAACAAACAAACAGCTGAGAGAGACCGCAGCAGCGAAAAAACATGAACAGGGGAAGTAGCATCGTTTGGCTTTATTTTAATACCGTAAATGAAATCAAGCTGTATGTTTTGTAAAAAGCCGGTTCATTTCAGTGGAAACACAACAAATTTATCTAAGCACGTGAAAAAACATGAAAATGTCGAGCCCCAGAAACGGAGAGAGGAGACGAAACTTCTCTCATTGCCCCGACAGACCCACAGACGTCTCTGACTGAGGCGTTTCAGTCCTCCAGGGAACATCCAGGTAGATCAGTGGTCATCTTCAGCAGCAGTTCATGTTAACTTTCAAAGTAGATATTATCTATCATATGTTACTGGAGCCCACACAGAAAATGTAATTAAGACCTTGAAAGAACCCAGTACATATATTAAAAAGTGTTATTTAAGATAAGATAACATTAGCTAATCCTTTTTTTATCCCACGACGGGGAAATTTATAGGATTAAAGCAACAGGCAGGTGCACACAACACAGACAAAATTACATAAGGATTGAAATATATAAGAGGTGGATTAGCGAAAAAACACTGAACATAACATTATTATTATTATTATTATTATTTAATTGTAATAATAAAATAAAAACCACAAAACCCAAAAGGTCAACAGTTTCATGATACATCAAGCTTAGGGACTGGCTAATATACAGCAGGTCAAAAAAGGCCATGTTTTGGCTGCAGTGCTTGCTGTTCTCTTATGAAGAAAAGATCAACTAGTGCACTAAATTCAATAGATGGGTTGAAAATATCCAGTATAAAATAAGTGCTACAAATGTTACAACACTTTTGTTCATATGGCAGCAGAACATTAAAATAAAAGTGCTCTTTACACTACTTTTGAATTCATTCTTGAGTTTGTAAATACAATGCGATTAATCGCGATTAATCGCGATTAATCAGGGCGATTAATCGCGATTAAATATTTTAATCGTTGCCCAGCCCTAAATATAATATAATATAATTAATATAATATAATCCGGTGAGCCTCATCGTCTGAAAAATACGGGTAATTCTCGGTAAATGATATTGGTCATTTCACCTAAATCCATCACAGACTTGTTATCAGGGCATCAACCCTCCAGACCACTCAGGTGTTCTGGCTCCAGCCTGCTCTGCAGAACCAGAACCAGAACCAGACATGGAGAAGCAGCATTTAGTTCCTATGCTCCACAGGATTTCCTTTGCCTGTTCTAATTAAACTGTTTTACTGAAACATCATTAGTTCAACTTTGTAGTCCAACTGTTTTTAATGTTTGCTTTTAGTTTTTATTCTCCCATGTTAAATTTGTTTCTACATTTTATTCCTACTTGCTTTCATTCTGTTTTATTTCCTATATTTTAATCATGTAAAGCACTTTGCGTTGTCTCTGTACTGAAATGTTGTATATAAATAAACTTGCCTTGCCTTGGTTTTCCCTGCGGCGCTCTGCTCAGCGTCACGGGTCGGTTTGAAGTAGTAAAGATGGTGGACAAGTGGTTTATCCAGTCATATGCCAGGATGTTTTATGAGGCAACCAAACCCATCTGGGGAGAGTCGGGTTAGCAGAACACATGAGAGGAACCGGGTTCTGTGTCTGATGGCCCGGTTCTGTGTCTGTTCTCAGGTCCAGCCGTGCGTTTCAGCAGCTTCCCTCTGAGCGGGCCCACACCACCGCCCCTCATCGGTCAGCACACCGTCCAGGTGCTGAGGGACACCTTGTCCTGCAGTGATGATATCATCAAGGAGCTGCTGGAGTCCAGGGCAGTTGCTCAGAATGAAGTGTCCTGATTGGCTGAAAGAGAAGAAGCTGGTAGGCGAAGATGCCTGCCAGAGAACCAATCAGAGGCTTAGAATACGGATCCTTTGATGACGCTGCTGCGGTAACGCCGCTTTAAGTGATGTTTTGTTCTGTAGGCTGCAGCACGGTGGAGGAGAACCTCAGAAACCGTCCATGTTCTGCAGAACTGGGCCAACACTCCCTGCTCTACCACTGTAAATCTGCTGCTGAATAAATTATTTTCATAAATGGACACATTTACAGCTGCTTGATTTCTGTGGTCGGGTTTTCTGACATGTTTCAGAGTCATTGAACGCACCACGGCCTGATCAAAGCTAACGAGGCTGCGGTTCTAAATGAGGCATTTATAGTTTGTCTGAACGTAAACCCAGATGTGAACAGGTCATGATGTCATTCGCTAATTAGCATATGGATTATCCTGTTGCCTAGCGATTGTTTTATGCTCTCAGGTGTTTTTATAACGGCTGAACGAGTAAAACAGCAGCTGTAAAGGTTTCATCATCAGAAAACAGATGTTTTGAGTGAGAAGCCTCTGGCAGTCCGCCCCAGGGCAGCTGTGGCTGCCAGCGTAGCTCACCACCGTCAGGGTGGGACTGACTGATGTTAGCGTAAAGCTCTTTATGGTCGTCAGACTCGTTAAAGAGCCGTTTACCATTTCCACCACGCTTTGAGCGCCGTCACCTTTTCAGCCTCTTCTTTCCACGCTGTCAGCCCAGACTGGCCTTCTCTGAGCTAAACCTGAGAGGTCAGGGTTCAGCTGCAGGTTCTCAGGACAGGCTGCTGACAGGAAGCTGTCGTGTGTCATCAGTAAAGGCCTGCTGGCTGCAGAGGAGGGGGTCCTGACCCAGTCGTGGTTCTGGGCCCTCAGAGGGAGAACGTGAGCTGCAGCTCAGCCTCTTAACGTCTGATCGCTGCTGGAGAGCCGCCAGCGGTGCATCGTCCTGCTGGTTGATGGATGCTGGAGAACGGCTGGAGAACAGCTGGAGAACGGCTGGAGAACGGCTGGAGAACGGCTGGAGAACAGCTGGAGAACGGCTGGAGAACGCTGGAGAACGGCTGGAGAACGGCTCCATCCAGTGTTTACTGGAGCCGGAGGAAGGTGACGTGTACGGATGGTGACGGGGGAACCGCTGAGGGAACCGCTGGGGGAACCGCTGGGGGAACCACTGAGGGAACCGCTGGCTGACGGGTTTGTTTGGCTCCTCCTGGATGAAGGAGGACTGCAGAGGTTCAGGTGTCATTTCTGTGAGACGCTGCAAACCTGCAGACATGAAACCAAAACACGTCCTGCTGGTCTGATCCGGGACCCTGGGAGGTGAGGCGGTTCCCTGCTGGGCCGTTTCTCAGCCCGGTTCTGGTTCTAGCTGCTGTCACATTCATCTCTTCACTGTTTATGGGGCTCATTTCCCACTAATGGAGCCGGCCAGCAGCTTTTAACACGGGACCTGCTCCACGCTAGCAGCTGAACACGTGTCAGCAACATGTGAAGAACACGGACTGCAGCCTCTCACAGAACGTCAGGTTCCTCCTCAGAGACGTTCTGAGAACATCGTCTGATGTCAATCAATCTGAAGGAGAACCGCAGGTTAGTGACGCCGTCAGCTGCCTGGGTTCCGCTCCTTCCTCTCCTTCCTCTCCTCCTCCTCCTCCTCTCCTTTCCTCCACCAGCAGATGTTCCTCCTGCTGGTCTTCAGGTCTGTGGAGAACATCCCAGGAAGGTTCTTCATGTTCTAGCTCAGTGGCCACCAGCCTTGAAACAGAGAGCTACTCCATCGGTACCAGAACTGATCTTTGACCCAGTGGAGTCGGCACCAGTAAACATGTTAGCATCGCTCTTTTTTAAATCTGTATAAATGTGTGATTACAGCAGTGGAGCTACAGAACAACGTTTTCCTGGTGGAACCGGGTCCAGAACCACATGTGCTCCATGTTGGTGACCCCTGCTCATCACCAATGTTCTGTAACCTGCACCCTGATCTGGGTCGGGCAGAACCAGACCGCCTTCCTCCAGCGGGCCTAGCGGCTGTGGGCCCTCGGCCCGGTTCTGTTGGTCCTGCAGCTGCAGGTTCTCCTCCTCCCTCCCCGTCCTCGCTGCGCTCCTCTTGGCTGCCTCCGCCGTGAACTCGGACTGTGAGAGAGAAATTCGGATGTACGTAACCCGCCGGCTCCTATTCCCCAACATCTGGACTGTGAGCAGGAAGCTCGGCGCTGATGTCAAACCCAGACCCGGTTATATGAGTCCAAAGTAGCGCTGGGCAGCTGAGCTCACGTCAGGAAATGAAGGTTCTGGTTACAGCCTCCTTTTATACGCAGTCAGTGTGGCTGTAAAGCTGCTCGGGTCGCCGGCGCCGACCCACACAACCTCACCCTGAAGGTCTGTGGGTCAGCGCCGACCCACAGAACTTCAGACCCACAGAACTTCACCCTGAAGTTCTGACATCAACCTGCTCCCTCAGTGAAACCAGAACCTTCATCTGGACCTCCTGTCAGCTGGAGCCAGAACCTGAACAGCCATCATTTCAAGATGGAGGGAGGTGAGAGCGATCAGCTGTGAGGAAGAGGAGGAGGAGGAGGAGGAGGAAGAGGAGGAGGTCCTCTTCTTCCTCGGCTGGACGGATTCAGTGTGATGTTCTCAAACTGGTTCTGAAACTGCAGATTTAAACCTGCAGTTTCAGAACCACGAATCTCCAGGTCCACAGACCCAGTGCCTGACAGAGAAACGGACGTGCTGCAGGTTCTGCTGCAGGTTCTGCTGCCGGTTCCGCTGCCGGTTCCGCTGCAGGTTCTGCTGCCGGTTCCGCTGCCGGTTCCGCTGCCGGTTCCGCTGCAGGTTCTGATGCAGGTTCTGCTGCAGGTTCTGATGCCGGTTCTGCTGCCGGTTCCGCTGCAGGTTCTGCTGCAGGTTCCGCTGCCGGTTCCGCTGCCGGTTCCGCTGCAGTGAGCCGGGTGAGCCAGCAGTTCATGAGAGCGACACACATGCAGGAGAACAGCTGCACACACACGCGCTCAGGTTTCCCTCGTATGACGTCCAGAGGGAGTTTCTGAGGAAACCTCTTCCTGATCCGACCCGGATGGACGGCCCGGCGCAGACGGGGGGGGGGGGGGGGGGGGGGGTGTGGAGCAGCTGCAGCAGCTGCGTTTCCCATCAACGTAGGCACCGCTGCAGCCAATCAGAGCGCGGCGCTCTGTTTGGGCAGGATGTGTTGGCTCCGTAGCCACGGCAGCAGCTCCTTTATTTTTCCTGTCTCTCTTGTTGTGTCTGAGGAACCGAGACAAAGATGGATCCAGCAGAACCTCTGAGGACCCGACATCCTCTGCTCTGATTGGCTGCTCGCTGGCGACACTACAGAGGTCACGCAGGCGGGATCCAACGCGGTGAACAGAACTAAGTGGTTCTGAGGCCCGGCTCGCTCCTGTTTCTGAATCCCTGGAGAACCCCAAAGAAAACAGAGGCTGACAGATCTGAGCTCCCTGAGGAGGCGCTGCAGCTCCGTGATGGATCCGTCATCTGCTGAGAGTTTTCTCTGCTCCTCCTCCAGGGCCACCGTACGGTTCTCCATGCTGACCCTGGAGAGAACCTCTGAACCTCTGCAGAAAGCTGGAGAACCAGCACCACGGTGGAGATCATCTGGGTCACAGGAAGGGTCTTTCTATGTGGAGTAACATCTTCTCCACATGAGAAATGGTTCTAATCGGCGTTCCCTTTAGATTAAATGGGTCTAAGAGGCCCGGAGAACTGACCCGCCTACCTGGAGATGGCTGGCAGGAACGGGGACGGTGTAGAAGATGGATGGTTGAGCAGATCTGGGAGCTAACCTGAGATCCCAGAAGATTCTTCTAGGATGGATTCTAGAAGCCACAAACCAGCATTTCTACATTTATTAATGCTGGTTAGAAACATTTCCTACTGCCGACCAGAGGGGGCAGCACTGTGCCTGAACTGCTCCAGGACACTTCAGGTGTTCTCAGGAGAACAAGAACCAGTGATCATGTTGGCCAACATTATCTGCTGGGGAAACCCACCAAACATGAGGCTGGACCTGAAGACAGGGACAGACGGACAGGATCTTGTCCTCATCGTCTGAAAATGGGAAAAGACTAAAAGTTGAAAAAGACAAAAAAACAAACAAAAAAAAGCAGTTTAACAATACATAAAATGTTAGATTAAACTCAAAGATCATTCACATTAAAAGCGTTTTTTATGTATGAAGGAAACCATCTGGTCTGCGACAGACTGGTTACCTGTCCAGGTGAACCCCGCCTCTCACCCACTGGCAGCTGGAGATCAGCACCAGCAACCCCTCAGGACCCCAGCAGGGATAGACGTGTAAGATGGATGGGTGGAAACCATCTGGTCTTTAATGAGAAGGTGGTGAACTTCCTGACTGTCAGCCAATCAGAGTTCAGTTCCCGGCGTCTGCAGTGGTGGTAGTAGTAGTTTGGTGGTTCTGTGATCCAGATGTTTGATCCAGGTCACCTGGAGGTGATCTGGTCTGATCAGCGCTCAGAAGCTCCATGTGCTGAGTCAGCTGCTCCAGATGTGGATCAGAACCGCAGCGGCTCAGCTGGCAGCACTGCAGCCTTTCTGCATGTTCTCCATGTACAGGCCGGGTTCTCTCTGGGTACTCCGGCTTCCTCCCACAGTCCAGAATCATGACTGTTAATTGGCTGCTGTCAGGTAACTTAAAGACCTCTCAGGTGTGAGTGTGTCCGTCTGTCCCTGTGTCCCCGTGTTGTCCTGGGACTGCTGACCTGTCAGGGTGGACCTCGCCTCTCATCCAGTGACCAAAAGCTTCATGGTGCAGAAGAAGCACTGAATATTCCTCATGCTTCTTTACACAGGAAGTCAAACTGGGGCTTTATTCATAAACCTGTCGTAGCAACAGCAGCTATCGCCCCCTGCTGGCCCTCCGACAGACTGCAGGATTCAGAGCTTCCTGGGTTCTTAAGATGGACTCTTTCTCATGTCTGATAAACCTACAGAGGCCGGAACAAGCTGACAGCTCAGAGTCTGGGTCTGGACCAGGACTGGCCCTTCTGCTGGTCCCAGTGGACCCAGCTGCTGGAGATGCTGGACCTGCTGGAGAAGCTGGACCTGCTGGAGATGCTGGAGATACTGGAGATGCAGGAGATGCTGGAGATGCAGGAGATGCTGGAGCTCCTGGAGATACTGGAGATGCTGGAGATGCTGGAGCTCCTGGAGATACTGGAGATGCTGGAGATGCTGGAGCTCCTGGAGATACTGGAGATGCTGGAGATGCTGGAGATGCAGGAGATGCTGAAACTCCTGGAGATGCTGGAGGTGCAGGAGATGCTGGAGATGCTGGAGATGCAGGAGATGCTGGAGATGCTGGAGATGCTGGAGCTCCTGGAGATGCTGGAGATGCTGGAGGTGCAGGAGATGCTGGAGATGCTGGAGATGCTGGAGCTCCTGGAGATGCTGGAGGTGCTGGAGATGCTGGAGATGCTGGAGATGCTGGAGCTGCTGGAGCTGCTGGAGATGCTGGAGGTGCTGGAGATGCAGGAGATGCTGGAGACGCAGGAGATGCAGGAGATGCAGGAGATGCTGGAGATGCTGGACCTGCTGTAGATACTGGAGATGCTGGAAATACTGGAGATGCTGGACCTGCTGGAGATACTGGAGATGCAGGAGCTCCTGGAGATGCAGGAGATGCTGGAGATGCTGGAGCTGCTGGAGCTCCTGGAGATACTGGAGATGCTGGAGATGCTGGAGATGCTGGAGATGCAGGAGATGCTGGAGATGCTGGAGATGCAGGAGATGCTGGAGATGCTGGAGCTGCTGGAGCTGCTGGAGCTCCTGGAGATACTGGAGATGCTGGAGATGCTGGAGATGCAGGAGATGCTGGACCTGCTTCAGGTTCAACCTGCAGCAGAAACACATAAGAGTAACTCCTCCAGCAGGAAGACTACAGATCACACCTGGGATCAGATTTCTTTCTGAAACTTTAACGACCAGCAGAATCCTGGATTTGGGTCCATGTGAGATGTGTCCTGCAGAACTTTAGACCTTTTTCTCCATTTCTGCTTCATGTTTCTGCTCCCTCAGTTTTCCTCAGACTCTCTGTGGAGCTCCTCCCTCAGCAGGAAAGCATCGAACATCAGGACTCAGCTCAAGGCTTTCTTTCTAAAGTTGGAGATCTCGTCAGTTCTGGAGGAGGTCCAGTTAGACCCAGAGTGTTCTGGAAGGAGGATGGTTCTGGACAGGAACCACAGTTTTAGATGTTTAGATGGTAACCTGCTGCTGAAACTGAACTCATCTTTAACCAAGCAGGTCCAGCTGAAGGTGAGGACCTCACCCTCCTCTTCCTCATGGATGTCTCCTCCATCTCTTTCCATCCATCCGTTCTTCTGTGTTCTCCAACCTGTGTGCTGAAGCATCTCCTCCAAACAGGAGGTCCTATTTAAAGTCTGTAAACTCAGTCTTCATCAGGGTGGAAGGTGAACTGCTGAAGGAAGACCTGGTTTCAGGTGTTCCACATCATCCCAGCAGGAGAACCCGGTCACATTTAGAGGAATGTTTGTTTGCTTCCATCCTGGTTTTAGGTTCTTCATGAGGAGAATCAGAACGCTCGCTGAGGCCTTCAGGCTGGAGGTACTGATGAGTCTGGGAGGAGATGATGAGGAAAGATTAGATAAAGAACCAAAAGGTTCATCCAGCTGCTGACTGGTTCCAGTTTAAAGAGTCTCCAGAATCCCAGCAGAGAAGAGGAGAACATCTGGGAAAGATCAAGGGTTCCTGGAGCAGGAACATCTCCCACCATGTGATTCAGATCTCATGGGCTCTGAGCTGCAGAACCTCCTATGATGTTCTGGTCCAGGTGAGCACAGACCCAGACTGACCTTTGAGGCCGTCTTCTCTTGAATAACGCTGAAGATGAGCTGGATCGTGCAACCAGGAACTGTCTGAAGATAATCGGGTCGGCACTTTGAGAGAGGAGGACAAACCTTCTGAGTGTTGATATCAGCAGGTGCTCACTGAGCCTGGAGAACATCTCAAAGAGGCTTTGATTTACCTCAGGACAGACAGATCACATGAAGGCAGAAGATGGATAAATCAAAACGGAAAAAAGAAGGAGAATAAAAACTTTAAAGAACCAGAAAGTTCTGGATGTTTGGTCAGAACTTTCCTCCTCTGAAAGGATGTTTCAGGAAGTTTCTGGCTCTCCAGCAGAGACTCACATGCTGGTTTTAGTCTCACAGTTCTGGAGCTGGTTCTGACCCGCTCTGTTGTTCTTCTCTCAGCTGAACATCACAGGACTTCCACGTAATTTGGTTCTTCTTTCATCCTGATGTTTTCAGGTTCAGTTCACTCTCAGACCACCACCAGCCTCTCCGCTGTCTCCCTTCATCAGTTTCTCCATCTGTTTTTCTTCTCTCTTTGAGTCGGAGCATCAGCCGTGACTCCCGGTCCAATTATAAGCCTCCACTCTTTACATTCCGACCCCCCCGGGGCCCTGCCGGTCCACCCGACCCCCCTGTCCCCATTCTGAACTCTGACAGCCAGGATCTGGGATCAGAAGCGGTGCTGTCGGGTGAACAATGGAGAGCTTGTGACCTTGTGGTCCTGGCTGCAGAGTCTGTCCCCGCTCGGCTTGGTCACGTTTCAGCCCGTCCTCCGTGGTTCTGATGGGACACTGACTGAGACAAATGTCTTCTGGATTCAGTATGTCACAGGCTGAGAACAGAGCAGGAACCAGGAGGAGCAAACAGGGAGAAACGAAGACTGGTTGCAACCTGCAGCGCTGAAAAGATCCACAGAGTCCTCCACAGAGACCCCGGGTCCTCAACAGAGACTAAAAGTCCTCAACAGAGACTAAAAGTCCTCCACAGAGACTAAAAGTCCTCCACAGAGACTAAAGGTCCTTAACAGAGACTAAAAGTCCTCCACAGAGACTAAACGTCCTCCACAGAGACTAAAAGTCCTCAACAGAGACTAAAAGTCCTCAACAGAGACTAAAAGTCCTCCACAGAGAGCAAAAGTTCTCTGCAGAGACTAAAAGTCCTCCACAGAGAGCAAAAGTTCTCTGCAGAGACTAAAAGTCCTCCACAGAGACTAAAGGTCCTCCACAGAGACTAAAGGTCCTCCACAGAGACTAAAGATAACCAGCTTCACCTGGAAGGCTTTTTCCCCCTTGGTGTCTGGGCCAAATGAAGCTGAGCGTGTCTGACTGCAGCTGATTGATTATCAGTGTTTTCCCTTCAGTTCCATCCTGCTATCATCCAAACTACCAGCAGATGGACAGAAAGTCTGAGTGGTGGGACAGACAATGTCCCCAGAATGAAGTTAAACCCCTACCGGTAAAATAAGGACCGGTTATGTGGAGAAAAGTGAGACTAGCACATCCACTGCATGGCCACCTGAATGGTGGTGTGATGTCTGTCCACAATGGTGTAACAAGACCGGTCAGTAGTGGAGCAGAAAAGACCTCCATGTGGAGACTGGTGAACCTCTGATGTTTCAGTTTATGTTCATTACTCACAGCAGAGAGCTTCTACATCCATGGCTAAGGAACCGGTTGTTTAGATGTCCAACTGACTTCCTTCTCCAGCCTGGATCAGATACGCCTCTGATGACCTCTGACCTTCCTAATGTGTCCCGCTGAAGATGGCTGAAGGTCAGAAGATGTTTGGACCTCCACAGGCTGTGCAGCCAAACCCTGAACATGATGAAAGGAATTCTTATTATTTGTTGAACGTGAGGTTCTGCTGAGCTGTGGATCACTGGGTTCAGAGAGATGACCCACACCCTCAGCAGGACAAACCTGGCCAGTGTTAAAGCTTGTGACCGTCAGAAACCCACTGACCTCCAGAACTGGACCACAGGAAGTACCGACAGAGCAGCGGAGGACGAGGGAGGGCAGAGGGGGTCAGTCTGGGTCACCCCCCCTCCCATCCCCTCTAACCCAGAGAAAAACAGGTCAGGAGGAACCAGAACTCTCATTAACACAGATGAACCGTTCTGTTTTTTGAACAGAAACAATCAGAACTGGTTCTTGCAGAACTGGGTCTCAGCTTCAGCTGTAACTGAAGAGCCAACAGAGTTCTGGTGGACCTGGACCAGAGGAACCAGACAGCTAAAGAGAACCATTCAAAAAAGCTGCTTTGTTTCTCTTCAAACCTTTATGCTGAAGGTGGAACCCATGAAGCCTGGTACCATGAAGCCGGATGGATTTATTATGGGTCATGTTCTGCTGGGTTCCTTCCTGATGGGTCGGTTCCGTTTAATTACTGCATGTTTGGTAATGTGAAATAATACCTTGGTATCTGCCTGGATTGAAGTGAACCCGGTTCTGATGGTTCTGTCTTCCTGTTGTGGTTCTGTTTCCCTGCCACGGTTCCAGCAGGTCCATTGAGAAGTGTATCTGAAAACAGATAAGTTCCTCTGACTGAGGCGGGTTCAGACCCACTTCAGTGGAAAATCTGTCTCAGAGATGTTAAAACACTTTGAAACAACAGAACCAGGTCTTCCCTTCATCCATCTGGACCAGACCTGGAACCATCTCAGATGGCCACCGGTTCTCCACCGTCCAGAAATAAAGCCTTCACGAGAAATGGAAAGAACAAAAAGTTAAAATTTCTGAACATTTTGAAGCTTTTATTGTGAAACTTCAATTTCCAGGTTCTAAAGAGGAACCGGTCTCCACAGAACCTCTTATTTGGGTCCAGTTGGAGATTCTTGAATCGGTTTACCTGTCCATAGCACCAGCAGAACATTTTGGAGCAGGATGTTCTGATTGTTGCTGCAGACACAGATTATTTCTGTCCCCACCCAACATGGAGGCAGAAACTGGATTCAGTATGTCACAGGCTGAGAACAGAGCAGGAATCAGGAGGAGCAAACAGTGAGAAACGAAGACTTATCTCTAGTGGAGAAATGTTCTGGTCCGATTCCACAGATGTTCCGAGCGGCTCCTGTCGGTCTGGTGAACTTGAGCTGTTGACCAGTCAGATCCAGTCGGGTCGAGCTTGTAGAGCTACATCTGTGAGATAGACTTCCCCATCATGGCTCTGATGGACCTTCATCAGACTGCAGAACAGGGTGGGTCCAGATTCTGAACCTGCTGTGGCAACAGAACCAAACAGTCACTGTTCATGTTTAATCAGAACCAACTGAAGACGGGTCAAGCTGAGTGATGGAGACAGGATGGTGCAGGTACCGTCTGATTGGATGGACCAAACGAGTCAGCAGCAGGTTCATGATCCAGAACATATCTTGAAACCAAAGCCCGGTGGGTCACAGAGACGGTTTGATACCAGCAGCTTGTTTGAGGTTCTGTTTCTGACCTTAAAATATGAATAATAATAGGAGACAAAATACTAAAATGTTCTACAGCCTCGGCTGATCTGCATGTTCCACAGCAGACCTCCTGTAGCAGAACCAAGGAAAGAAACTGACTGATGAGGTGGGCTCCACATAACCGCGGGTCAGGAACATAAAAACACAGACAGGAAGCGGTTCTCTGTAGACCTGAACCCAGACCGGACCTGGACCAGCAGGAGCCCGGTTCTACCTCAGCTGAGGAAACAGAACCTTCCAGGGGCAAATAGTTCTTCATAATTCTTCACAAATTTAAACACGATCTGATGCGTTCTGTTGAGAACAAGCTCCGGTTGTTGGTGTCCTTTAGGGTCTGTCAGGCCTCAGTTTTAAAGTAAAATAACAGGAGTTAACGTCCCACAGAACCAGAACCGTCTCGTAAACTTCAGGTACGTCACAGCTCAGACCTCTGATGGATCAGCCTCTGATGTTCTGTACTGACAGCAGAACCGGTACCTGCTGACATGCGGTTACACGAGGGGTAAGATGATCCATCCATGTTTACAGTATCACTGTCTCAGAACCAGGACCAGCTGTCTGGGTCTTAATGGGGTCCATGTGTGTCGGCTCCACAGCTGGAGGCGACACGCACCAATAAAGGTTTAGCCAGCTGTGGGGTCAAAGGTCAGCGCTCCCCGGGTGCTAACTGTCTTCGTCCATTTCCAGCTCTGGAGAAGACTGGTCCCCGTGTGTGTGTGTGTGTGTGTGTGTGTGTGTGTGTGGTCTGACATTTGTTAAGTCTGAGGACCATTTCCCCATCATGCACTGCGCTGGGAGGACCCCTGGTTCTTATGGGGACCAAAGCCTGGTCTGGTGCTGTCCTTTGGTCAGAAGTCAGGTTTAGAGGTACGGTCCGGGTTAGGTCGTAGAAATCAGTAGAAAATGAGTCGCTGTACGGTTCCTAGTAAGTCTGGAAAACATGAATGGGTGTGAGAGACCTCATCTTGTCTGATCTTCATCCTTTCACAGACGTTAGAGGCTTCTGGGTGTTTCAGAGAGCATCGGTGACGCCTCTGCCAGGTGGAACTGGTTCTGGTACCGTTTCCAAACTTAAAGACCAGCCCAGAAACGGTTTCTCACAAAACAGGCGTGATCATCTCAGGACTACTGGTTCCTTCAGAACCAGAGGTTCCTTCAGAACCAGAGGTCCGGAGGTCCTGAGGGGTGTGACACCAACGGGTCGAGGACTTCATCATCAGTAGGTCTGACTGACGAAGAGGAGCAGAGGTGCTGGTTCTGTCATGACATCACTGCACATGCTCAGAAACGCCGAAGACCTCCATCATCCATCAGCTTGCCTCTGATGGATGATGGAGGGATGACATCCATCCCTCCATCATCCATCCATCCATCCATCCATCCATCCATCCATCCATCCATCCATTCATCCACCCATCACCCATCCATCCATCATCCATCCATTCATTCATTCATTCATTCATTCATCCATCCATCCATCCATCTGTCCATTCATCCACCCTCATCCATCCATCTGTCCATTCATCCATCCATCCATCCATCCATCTATCATCCATCTATCCATCATCCGTCCATCCATCCATCCATCCATCCATCCATCCATCCATCCATCCATCCATCCATCCATCCATCATCCATCCATCCATTCATCCACCCTCATCCATCCATCTGTCCATTCATCCACCCTCATCCGACCATCTATCCATCCATCCATCCATCCATCCATCCATCCATCCATCCATCCATCATCCATCCATCCATCCATCATCCATTCATTCATCCACCCATCATCCATCCATCCATCTGTCCATTCATCTATCCATTATCCATTCATCCATCCATCCATCCATCCGTCCATCCATCCATCCATCCATCCATCCATCCATCCATTCATCCATCCATCCATCCATCCATCCATCCATCCATCCATCCGTTCGTCCATCCATCCATCCATCCGTTCGTCCATCCATCCATCCATCCATCATCCATTCATCATCCATCCATCCATCCATCCATCCATCATCCATCATCCATCCATCCATCCTGAAACGTATTGTTTCAAACAGTTCTGAAAGGTTTTTCACATGTTTTTCATGCATGTTCCTCTGTGTAGGTAATGTATTTTATAGATCCTCTGACTCAGCATCAGGGCAGCTAATTATGGAGAACTTCCTGGTTCCCACAGTCACTGAAGCAGCAGGACAAAAAGCCCTGAACCCAAACTGAACTTTACAGGCAAGGCAGGTCAATGTTTCCGATTAAAAAAGCCGGTTGAGATATTTTATAAACTTGAAAGGGTGTCGACTAGTTTGCCTGTATACAAGTCAGAAGGCTCATTTAAAAATGGGTTATTTTAGCGGTCTGACGTCCAGTTCTAGGAACTAGAAGTTTGGACAAACTAAACTGAGGAGTGAACTGAATGGATCAGAGTCTAACTGAGGATGAAAGATGTGAATTTACATCACAAGACGCACCAAATCCAGACCGACCTGAGGGGGGATCAGAACCCTGGAGCTTCACCGAACTGCTCAGCAGCACCAAACAGCAGCTTCAGACTCATTATCTAATGATTACCTCCAGGTAACATCTGCCTGTCGTCTGAGCCTGGCTGAGGAGCTCAGAGAAACATCTGCAGAACAGCTTCATATTTACTGATTCAAACGGTCTTAGTGTCAGGCGGCACGTGTAAAATGATCCTTCAAGCGTCTCTGGGTTTAATTTCACTTTCCAAGCCTTTCATAGCTTTTCCTGGCTTCCTCTCAGGAATCGGCTTTATCCTGCTGAAGTGCCCTGGAGCAAGGCGGTGAAGTGCTGACCTTTGAGCTCTTGGTGGGTTTCAGGGGTTTGTGGAAACTTTTACTGCTCTTTTAAAGGCGGATGTTCTGGATGGTCCAGTCAGTTCCTCCTGTGAGCTGCTGGGTCTGTTCTGAGGTCAGCAGAACCTTTTGTTTGGTTCAGAGCAGAAAAATGTGGGCCATTCTGCCCTCAGTGAGGTCTGACAGGCCTCACAGCTGCTACACATCAACCATCACAGCTTCCATTGTTTCTCCCTCCCTGCTGTCCTACAGGTTCCAAAGGTCCGGGAAAAGTTTGTCTGTTTGAAGAAAAAATCCAAATATTTTATTTGTCTTACATCTCCGTGAACTAAGTACAACCCTGAATGAAACAAAAACGAGAGAAACCGAGATAATAATAAACTCCAGGAGGCCCTGAAGGCAGCATCTGGTCCTCCTACATCCTTTCTGCATTATTGCTGCCGTCCCAACCCTCCGTCTCTGAGACGACCCAGGTACCATCACAGGCTAAAGGAACCGGCTGCTCTTCCTCTTTCCTCCAGACTCACATCAGCAGCTGGTAGAACAACATGGTTCTGTCTGAGGAACTGGGTTCTGGGTCATTTAATGCCAGCCTGTTAAGATCAGTCAGAGCTACAGATGAAAGGATGAGTGAGTAGCACCGCTTAGTCATATTCAATAAATGAGAATATTACAGAAAAGTTTATTTATTTCAGTAGCTCCATCACTAAACACATCATATAGATAAATTTCACACAGACTGATGTTTTTAAACCTTTATTTCTGTTCAATATCATGAGTTTCTGTTTCCAGCGACGTAAAACACATTTAACAGCAGAATATCACATCTGATCAATACACAATTATTTTGAACAGCAAACTGGGCTTAATTAAAATATGATGATAAAAGGTTGTTGTTTTCAAAAGGTTCTTTAAATCTGACAAACGGGCCTCATCAGAACCAGATTTTACTGAATATGAGGTTGAATGTGAGATTGTTGCTGCTTACTTTATCTGATGACTTCATGAAAAAGGGCTGAACTTTGTGCTCCCATGGTCTGGCTGTTGACTCCCTGCTCAGGCTGGCTGTCCTGTGGTTCCACCAGCGAGGCGGCTTCTGATGGCAGAGGAGCATACGCTCATTAAAAATGTCTGATTCATCTAGAAATACGTCCTTTCTGAAATCCCAGTCGAGGCAACCAGAGGGTGTGGTCATACTGTCCATATATGGAAACAACTTCCTGTTTCAGGACCATTACTTTAATTTTTCGTTTTCTGTGTCTTATGTTTTTTTTTTGTTTGAGCCGCTTCGATAAAGTCCAGATTTTAATCCTGTTCCGCTTCAACTCTTGACCTCCATAAACTGAAGATGTGAGAGGATCTCCAAGCTGCTTTAGTTCTTTATTTCCTCCTGTGGGTTCTGGGTCTGCGGTGAAGCGTTGGTTCTGACAGGACCGACTGGCCCAGACGCTCTGCAGGAAACCGCCGCTGCTCTCCAGAGGAAATGAGAAGCTGGTGCAGCAGTTTCCTCTGACCAGAACCATCGAGTCGCTTTTGGAACCTTCAACCTGAAGATTAGAGCTGAGAGTCTGGAGCTGATGTGGTTCTGTCTCCAAACTGACGTTCCTCAACATCATCACGCTTTCTTCACTGTCATCAGGTTCTGTTTCTCCAGCTGCTCAGGCTAGTGGAGGACATCTTTAGGATGACAGCAGAAGAGAACATGGACCACATGGTGGTTTAGATGTTTACAGAACATTTGATCTGTGTATTTTGGGCCAGGAGGAGCCCACCGTGGTTCTGGTTTATTTAGGAGGAATTCTTGTGGATTCTCACTGCCTCAGTATGCTTTTGAATCCTCTGGTTTCTGTCTCCTAGCGGTCTCCTCTGCACACGCCCGGCCTGAAACCAGCTGGGTCTCCTGGTGTCTGCGGTTCTGCTCCAGCCTCTCCGGGTCCAGCCTCATTCTGGAGGATCTGCTCGCAGTCTTTAAGGTCAGCGAGCGCTCCGTGGCTCATAAACCCGCCTGCTTCACATGATCAGGAAGCAGCGCCTGGACCGGCCTCAGCTGCGTGTGAAGCTCTGCCACAGGCGGACGGGTGTGTCCGGTTTACAATGCACCATGGGAAATCAGGGCTGCGGCGCTATCAGAGCGAGCAGCTGTGAGGACGGAGCAGATTGGTTCTGTTTGTTCTCATCTGGACGTGTTGTTCTCCTGTCTGTCTGCACAAACAAGCCCGTCTGCATGGTGCGGATCTGGAAGCTGGAAGCTGATTGGCTGTTCGTGGCGACCTGAACCGCTCACCTGAGCGACCAGGTGCTGAGCTCCTGGTCAGAAGCTGCAGCTAAATGTTCAGGAAAGGTTGATTCTGCTCTTCCTTGGTTCTGATCCAACTGGCTCTTGTACAACACAGAGAATGGATGACCTGCTGGGAGGAGAACCCGTTCCAGCATCTCCGTGCATCTGAGTTAGGATCAGTTGTCAAAGCCAGACCAGAACTTCCTCCGGCAGGTCCAACAGTTTTAACATAATCTCAGAACCCGGTCATGTTAGAGAGTTTGGGTTCTGCGTCTGTTCTTTGGGTTCTTGGGTAAAAACCTGTAGGTTCTGGGTTTCATCTCCTGATGGTCAGCTGTGAGTTCACATCTTCTCTGGGTTTAATGTCAATGTTCATCATGAACCAGTCGGACCTCAGAGTTCTGGAGAAACTGCGGAAATCCCCAGTAAAGCAGACTTAGACGTGAACTGGACCAGAGACAGCAGAACCCGCCCTGTTCTGTTTGTTCTTGCTGAACTTTTCTCCTCCATTCGGTGGTTTCCCACAGCAGGCAGCTCCGATCATCAGAGGGTGGGTCGACAGGAGCTGGTTCTGGTTCTGATCCAGTCTGAAAAGATCAGAAACTCAACAGGATCTAAAGTCCCATGATTCAGAATTTTCTAGAACCCTGGTCCCGTTAAAGCCGTGAGGGTCCAAACATCATGGAGGTACTTTACCTGGAGGTCCAGAGATCCAATCAGAACCGAAGGTCTCAGAAAGGTGTCATACGTCAGCTGAAGACGGGACTCTCAGATGAGTGAGCAGATGCTGGACCACAGCCTCCTGGTCCGTCTACCTGCAGCAGGTCCAAACAGAACCTGTTTCCCTCTGATGCTCATCAGGGACTCTGGAGTCAGAGGCTTCATGTTCAGCAATCATCTCGCCTCCTGCTGATGGATGCCCGTCTGGACCCCTAATGATGGAGAACATCTGGTGGATGAAGGGAGAACAGCTTCTGGATGGAGGAGAACATCTGGTGGATGAAGGAGAACATCTGCTGGAGGGAGGAGAACAGCGTGATGGAGAGATGTTCCAAACAGGCCACCACACAGGAGGAGACATTGCAGCTGGTAAATTTAGATTCCAGGTCCTCGGCTAACAGGGAGGAGCTCAAACCTCTGCAAACATCTGCTGAAGCCCACCAGGTGGAGCCTGACCCAGGATCTCAGGTGTTACATCTGCAGAAGGACCTTTAGTTCTTCTGACCCCCCTCCCCGCCTCCACCCAGCTGTCTCTGCAGAAGCAGCGGACCTCCCGGTCCGGTGGATCACTGCGGTTTTGGCCCTGGACCCGGTTTCAGGTTCAGGCTCCAGGAAACGAGTGAAAGTGTAACTTTCTCTGTTGGGATGAGAATCACATGTGAGACCCGGATGAGGCCTTCAGTCTGCGGCGGCCGTCGGTTCCGATGCGTTTCCCAGACCTGAAGCTCCCAGCAGCGGGTCAGCCAGGGAACCTGGTGACTCAGCGCTCCCAGTGGACCAGAACTCCGCCTTCACTGGGTTTCCACTCACAGAACTCCTTCTCCTCTCATTCAGAACGAGAAGGGCGGTTTCCCCAGAACTTTTCTGGACTTTTTAATTCAATTCAATTCAGTTTTATTTACACAGCCAATTCACAACATGACATTGTAAGTCCGTCCATCAGATCCTCCAGGCTGGTGAGAAAGTTTCCTCTCTAAGGAAACCCAGCAGGTTGCATCAAGTCTCTCCAAGCAGCATTCACTCCTCCTGAAAGAGCGTAGAGCCACAGTGGACAGTCGTCTGCATTGTTGATGGCTTTGCAGCAATCCCTCATACTGAGCATGCATGAAGCGACAGTGGAGAGGAAAACTCCCCTTTAACAGGGAGGAGAACCTCCAGCAGAACCAGAACCAGGCTCAGTGTGAACGCTCATCTGCCTCCACCCACTGGGGCTTAGAGAAGACAGAGCAGAGACACAGAAAGCACAGAAGCTCACATTGACCCAGGAGTACTTTCTATGTTAGATGGTAATAGAGGATGATCTGCCTCCCCTGATGATGTCACAGCTAACGCCAGACCAGGTGTACCTTCTATGAAGAGAAACATGACAGAGAACAAAAGCTGAAATAACAACAAACAATGCAGAGTGGAGAGCAGTAGGAGAACTCAGCAGAGAGAGAGAAATAGGCCCTGATGTCCTCCAGCAGCCTAAGCCTATAGCAGCATAACTATAGAGATAGCTCAGGGTAACATGAGCCACTCTGACTAGAAGCTTTGTCACAAAGGAAAGTTTTAAGATTAGTCTTAAAAGTAGACGGGGTGTCTGCCTCACGGACCAAAACTGGGAGTTGGTTCCACAGGAGAGGAGCCTGATAGCTAAAGGATCTGCCTCCCATTCTACTTTTAGAGACTCTAGGAACCACCAGCAGACCTGCAGTCTGAGAGCGAAGTGCTCTGTTAGGAACATACGGGGTAATCAGAGCTCTGATATATTTATCCGTTCTCCTTCTAGGCTGGTTAAAGACACGGTACCGACCCACAACCCACTGAGTTCTGAAGCTTAAAGCTGTTTTTTTAAAGATTCAGTTCCAGTTCACGGTCCATGTTTGGAGGGGTAAATATCTCAATCAGAACAGGTACCAAGGTCCAGAACCATCAAGAAGAATCAGTTTCAGGTCTTCAGCTTTCTTGCGTTTTCATGAGACGGGTCAACAGACCGGGCAGCACCACTGGGCCGTGGAGAAAGGTTCTTAAATTCTAGGGTTGTTTAACTGATTCCAGTCTGAAAAGTGTGGAGTGCTTCTGTATTCAGCGCCTCTGTGTCAGACCAGCACATTAATAACGTAAATTTTCATTGCAAAGCTCCGAGTAACAAGACGAAGAGAAACATTTCAACGATAAATATAGAAATATAAAGAACTGAAATTATATAATGTAACCCTATAAATGAAAAAACACTAATAAAAACATTAAAAACCAGAAAAAGACATTTATATGTGCAGAAAGGTTCTGTGTGAGACAATATGTAGAACCTCCTCTGAACTGTTCAATTCAATTCAATTCAATTCAATTTTATTTATATAGCGCCAAATCATGAAACATGTCATCTCAAGGCACTTTACAAAGTCAAGTTCAATCATATTATACAGATTGGGTCAGATTATACAGATTGGTCAAAAATGTCCTATATAAGGAAACCAGTTGATTGCATCAAAGTCCCGACAAGCAGCATTCACTCCTGGGGAAGCGTAGAGCTACAGGAAGAGTCATCTGCATTGTACATGGCTTTGCTGCAATCCCTCATACTGAGCAAGCATGAAGCGACAGTGGAAAGAAAAACCACCCATTAACGGGAAGGAAAAACCTCCGGCAGAACCGGGCTCAGTATGAACGGTCATCTGCCTCGACCGACTGGGGTTACAGAAGACAGAACAGAGACACAACAAGAGAGACAAAAAAGCACAGAAGCACACATTGATCTAGTAATCTGTTCTACATTAGATGGTAGTAGCAGGTGAGTCGTCTTCTCTGGATGATGTCACAGTTAACAGAACGCCAGACCAGGTGTACCTACTATGAAGAGAAAAGAGAGAGAACAGAAAGTTAAAGCAGAAATGACAACACATAATGCATAATTGAAGAACAGTAGAACTCAATATAGTGAGAAAATTAGATCCTGATATACTCCAGTAACCTAAGCCTATAGCAGTAAAACTATAAAGGTAGCTGAGAGTAACATGAGTCACTAGTTATAATTTTTGTCAAAAAGAAAAGTTTTAAGCCTAGTCTTAAAAGTAGACGGGGTGTCTGCCTCACGGACCAAAACTGGGAGTTGGTTCCACAGGAGAGGAGCCTGATAGCTAAAGGATCTGCCTCCCATTCTACTTTTAGAGACTCTAGGAACCACCAGCAGACCTGCAGTCTGAGAGCGAAGTGCTCTGTTAGGAACATACGGGGTAATCAGAGCTCTGATATATGATGGAGTTTGATTATTAAGGGCTTTATACGTTAGAAGAAGAATTTTAAATTCTATTCTTGATTTAACAGGAAGCCAATGAAGGGAAGCTAAAATTGGAGAAATATGATCCCTCTTGTTGATTTTCATCAGAACTCTTGCTGCAGCATTTTGGATCAGCTGAAGGCTTTGAACTGCATTTTGTGGACTTCCTGATAGTAAAGAATTACAATAGTCCAGCCTTGAAGTAACAAATGCATGGACTAGTTTTCAGCATCACTCCTGGACAGAATGTTTCTAATTTTGGCGATATTCCGGAGGTGAAAAAAGGAAACCCTGGAAACCTGTTTAATATGGGATTTAAATGACATGTCTTGGTAAAAAATAACACCAAGATTTTTTACTTTATTACCAGAGGCCAGGTTAATGCCACCCAGATTAAGGGATTGGTTAAGAAGTTTATTTTTTGAGGACTCTGGCCCAAAGATTAAAACTTCTGTCTTGTCAGAATTTAGATGCAGGAAATTTAAAGTCATCCAGCTTTCTCCATTCCTCTTCATAAAACATCTACAGCTCATTGACATTGGTCAGAGAACATCTGAGAACATCAGTTTTCTAGTCACAGATTCCCAGCAGGATCTAGGTCAGGACTTTGACTAGGCCGTTCTAACCCATGAATCTGCTCTGATCTGAACCATCCCATAGTATCTCCGCCTGCAGGTTCAGGGTGGTTCTCCTGCTGGAAGGAGAACCTCCACCCAGTCTCAGGTCCTCTGTGGGATTGTCCTGCTTTAGCTCCATCCACCAACCCTGAGTAGCTTCCCGTCCCTCAGCATGATGCTGCCACCACCGTGTTTCAGGTTCCATAAACTATAAAACTGCTGTGTGAAGGTCCTTTGTGGTCCACATCTGGAGGGCCTCTGGGTTCTTGTCGTGTTCCTGTGGTTCCTGTGAAGCTACAGCTGCTTTCACAGCCCACTGGATGTTCTGTTACCAGACCAGTCCAGGAAGTCAACCCATCTGTTGCTCACAGGCTGACCCTCATATCCGCTCAGTTCTCCAGGGTGCAGCTGTCCTGGTTCTGGTTCGGCCCGGCCAGCAGGGATCTCCGTGCTGGAGGCCTGCGCCTCCTTCAGGAGGTGTGAACTTCCTGCAGGAAGCTGAGGATGTCCTCACGTCCTGCTCAGGAGGAGCAGGATTAAAGCAAAGCTCTGTTTGTCCTCTCTGGGCTCCTGTCCCATAAATACCTCTGGATTGGTTTACATGTCTGCCGCTCTTCATCGCTCCTCTTCATCGCTCCTCTTCATCACTCTGCTCCTGTTGCTCAGCTCTATTTATGTCTCCGTCCTTCTTCTCGTTCTGCTGCTTTAAAACATCTTTACTGCTGCTGCCTCTCTCTAGTAGTCATAAAAACACCGCCTGGCTTCCTGGGAACATTTTAATCTAACTGTGACGATGTGAGCGTTCTCTGAGTCTGTTGGGCTTTAGGAGCAACTTGGCCTCAGACCTGGATGAAGACTTTTTAATGTTGTTATGATTCGTCTTGCTAAATGCTCCTCTTGCTGTAACATCTCCCTGCAGCTGATCGGACCTCCTCGGCCCTGAGAGGGTTCTGCTGGAGAACCATCAGGTCCAGTCTGCGGTGAAGCTTTCAGGATCTGGAGTCTCATCACTTCCTGAGTCGTAGGAGTGAAGCAGAGACATTAATCACCAAGGAACTGTTGTGATCAGCAGCTTGACTCTGATTGGCTGAAACATTTACCGATAACAACCTGCCGGGGTTTGGGATGGTTCTCTGTCAAAGTTCCTGTTTCTGCTGGTTCCTGTTTAGGCTCCAAAGCTCCTCCTACTGATAACTTGCTGCCGTCTGATTGGACGGTACCAGGAAGCTGCAGGGAAGCTGTGATCCTGAGCATCGCTGCTAGGTGGCGCTGTGCGTCTGCTCAGGGAGATGATTTATTTAGTTATTCCCGCTGCATTCCTGCTCGTCTTAAAGCCATCTGCTCCACGTCTCCACGACGATCGTATTTTACTCCCACCACCTGCTTCACTGGTTGCATCACCGGACATTTCGCCTGGCAGGAAGATAGAACCAGATAGAACCACGGACCTACAGACAGGCCTGCAGACGGCTCATCCACACCTTTTAATCACTCAGTTTAAATAGAAGAAAACAAAGCAGAATATTTAGAAGTGCACCACATCCCCTCTGCTCACGTTGAGCATGTTTAATATCAGCTGGAGCGACTCCACGGCAATGAATGGTGTCTCCTCTAAGCCAGATGTTGTGATTGGCTGCAGCCGTCGCTCCTCTTCAGACCGCAGCTCGGTTTCCGTCCTCTGCAGGAATCCCCTCAAACAACAGAGCTGGAAAGTTTGTGCCGCTGGAAGCGCTCCCATCAGGAAGCAGCGCAGTGAGGCTCTGCAGAGATCATCACTGGGAGGGTGTGTGCGCTGCACTCACAGCAGCTGAGAGCTCAGATGGGACGCTTCACCTCATCTCACCCTGGAAGGGAGCGTTCTGTTTTTATTTCGCCCTCCTTTATGAAATAAAGCTAAATAACTGATGTGGTCACGTGACGGCGCTGCATCAGAGGTCACATGACCCCCTGGGGGATCATCCGGCTGATTTTCACCGCCATTTGTCCGAGCTGATTTATGCTGATGGCCGTTGGGGCCTTGAAGGAGCAAGCTGCTGTTTTTATAACGGCACAGTTGCCGTTCGGGAACATTGGGAGTTGAACTTTGCTGAACTGGAGACGGTTTATCAGGAAAAACAACAGAGAAGTCCTCAGTTTGGAGAGAAAGAACAAGAATGAAACATGAGCAGAGATAAGGAGGCGAGAAGGAGGCGACCCTGCAGAGGCAGCACCTCCGAGACTCTGAAGTCTAGACACAGTTAATACCAGGATTAACACACACACAGTAACACACACAGTAACACACACAGTAACACACACAGTAACACACAGTAACACACACAGTAACACACACAGTAACACACAGTAACACACACAGTAACACACAGTAACACACACAGTAACACACACACACACAGTAACACACACTAACACAGTAACACACACTAACACACACTAACACACACACACACACACACACACACACTAACACACACACACACACACACACACACACACACACACACACACACACACACACACACACACACACACACACTAACACAGCGACGGTGTGAGAGCAGCAGGATGTTTTTAAAGCAGCTCTGCTTCTACTTTTTTCCACCTTCTCAGCTGCTGCAGCAGATCAGACCAACCAGAATACTCACCTCTGATTGGCTGCCAGCTCGCTCCCTCAGGTCATGTGACACAACATCAGGAAACATCAGGGGAACTTGGAACCAACCAGGACGATCCAGGAAGACTGGTCCAACTCTTCAAGAAGCTCCTTAAAGATCCCCTGCAGTCTCCCCAGCGCCTCTAGAAAAATATCATCATCTGTTTAGTGACCAGAACTACAGTTTATCTAGGAGGACGCCCCTACAGAACCCTCACAAAACCTCACAGAACCCTTGGACTCACCCAGAACCTGAAGGATGTCTCATAGCCGCTCAGAAGGAAAACTTTCTGGCTGCCATTTAAAAGCTTTAGAGACATCAGTCGCTGCATCAGAATACCCCTGAACTGGTTACGGGTCAGCGGTGACCCATCAGAACATACTTTGGACTTTATGGCCACATCGTTTCTTCTGTAGACTTTAAAAACTCTTCTTTCCAGATGGTCATCCAGGCCCTCCTCCTTTGATTGAAACACTTCAGACCAACTGTGTTGATCCAGTTCCTCCAGAGCTAATGTTTGGAGCAGCGTGCCGTAAACTGGTCACCAGAACAACACACTGGACTTCAGAGATTAACATCCTACAGTGTTACCTTTACAGAGACAGGATAACAGGATTAAACAGGATAAAATATGTTTTTAGACAGGCGGCCTCTCTGGAGCTCAGACCTTCTCCTGATTCTGTGGCCTCTCATAGTCCTGAGGACCGCAGAGTTCTTCTTCTGCTGTGGACCAAAGATCTTCCTCTGGTGATGATCAGAGAGGACCACTGCTGCTGGAGGAGGTTCTGGTAGGTTCTGCTCACTGCCAGACGTGTTGGACGTTCTGTTCTGTGTCACAGAACCGCCTGTAGGGCTGAGAACCTCATTTAGAAACTCTGCAGCAGTTTATGGATCTGAAGGTTCTGGTATGATGCAGGACCCAGAGATCCCAGGCCCAATTAAGCCCATTATTTCCAGAACCTTCTTACTTCACGGTGCTGAAGAACGTCGTGAAGGGTTCCTCCGGCAGCGAGCCGACGGTGGACGGTTCTATTGTGCTGAGGACCAGAGAGACGCCCAGAACTTTGTCTCAGATGGTGAAGAAGTTTTTCTAGAAGGAAACCACTTGTTGATTCTCAGAGACAAACTTTACTCTGGGGAGCTGAAGCAGAACCTGGTGTCGGTCCACATGGATCCGCTTTAAAGACAAACAAAGGACGGCTCAGTGTTTGCGCTCCAGCTCGGCGAGGAGACAAAGACATTCAGTTAGGAGGAGAAAACCAGAGCAAGATGTGGAAATTCTTGTGTTGGGTCGGCTCTGACCAGAGATGAGTCACTGAGGGTAATAACTGCGTTCTCCGCACACACAGAGCCTCGCATGCAAACGTCAGAACACAGCCCAGAGCCTCGGGCTAATTAGAGCCCAGACAGAGTACACAAACACATGGACCATGTGTCAGAGGCAGCGCTGCTCCGCCTGTCTTCTAGCACAGCATCCCTGATGTGGGCTGCAGGAATTTCACCCAGAGATTCTCAGACACGCTCACAGCTCCGCCGCCTTTCATCGCTTTGTGCTTCCCGGGCCTTCGGCTCGCGCCGCTCACAGGATTTAACACCAATTAAAGAATTACGGCCTCGCTGGAGATCATCTGCCGCCGACATCTTTAATCCCTCAGGCCTGAGCGCGGCCCAGCTGGACGTCCTTCTGCGAAGTCTTTCATGTCTCACCAGGAAGGCGTCCTCAGGTGTGCACAGACTGACCCAGGAACACATCTAACAGAAGCTCACATGATGGAGGCGCCGAGCGGCAGCTGGTTCTGAAGACCCAGCCGAGCAACCGGTGAGCAGTTCTGGGCCAATATGCCATGTTAATAAAAGCTTCTCATAAAGGTCAGAACATTCCGGGTTTTAGTTGAATTTTAATCATTTCTGACCTTTCAGACTCAAACAAAGCTTCTCCGTCTCAGTGAGGACCTGCAGCGTTGGTGACCATCCCACTCATGGAGGAGACACCGAGGCTGGAGTCGGCCTGGAAACAGCAGGACGACACCAGCGTTCCTGTCCGGGGAACCAGGGAACCTTCAGCTGCAGCTGCAGCCGCCAAAGGTCTTCAGGAGTAAACTGAGATGTTCAGATGAGACAAAGTCTCAGTGAAGAGAAGAATGGCAGCAGGAGCACCGGCATGGAGGTGGAAGCATCATGCTGAGGTCCGGCTGCAGACTGAAGGAGGAGAAGAAGCACGATGGTCTCCACCAAACAGCTGAAGGACGCTAAAGCAGCTTCTGGAGGTCAGAATGATGGCAGCAGCAGAAACATGAGGTCAACCTGCAGAGACACGTTACACCCAGTGGGAGCTGTATGTATATTTCTGAGCCTGCATGGACCACCACACAGGGCCTGATGATACAGAAAGAAAAAATAGAAATCATATTGATCAATATCAGTAATCATCAACTAATTAAAAACATGTTTTAGCAACTTAGAGACATAAACACCCTTTATTCAGCCAACTTTTTACCTAAACTACAAGTTTTTAAAAAATGAAAAATGAACGCGTGCTCTCTGAACTCTCTGAAGGGGTGGAGTTTGGTTCCTGGGTCTGCGTTGTGATTGGCTGGGAGGATGTAATGATGTAATATATATATATATATATATATATATATATATATATATATTTTTTTTTTTTTTTTTTTTTTTTAAATGATGTAATATTAACCTACATGCTAGAATGCAAAAGGAAGGAAAACTGTTATTCTAATTAACTTTTTATTAACCTTTATTTCTATCATAAATACACGTCTATCATATATCGTTATTTAATTATCGTCCAGCCCTACCACAGCACATCACCTTAAAAAGGTTCTTGTTTGTTTCAGAACCACTGAAGGAACATCGGTTCTGATGAATCCTCAGGATCCAACATGCAGGACATGTCTGCACCTTCATTTTTACAGCAGATATGTTCTTCATAGAGAAAGGCAACCAGACTGCTTTTGTTAGGGAGTACCAGGTTAGAGGCTAGTTCTTTTAGTTCTTAACAGCCAATAAGATGGTCTATTGGTCAGGATACAGGTAGAAAGACAAAGAGGCAGTCACTCCATTAACTGTTGCTGTCAGCAGGTTTATTTAATGCTCAGCGTCTCCAGTAGTATTCAGTCATTAACTTAACACGGAGCATCGATGTGTGGGATGGCAAACAGCCGCCATGCTCTAAATTTTAGTAGATATTCCTCAGATCTGATGGTGTAACGCACTGAAGTTATTCCTACGTCACTTCCTGATAGCAGTTAAACTAATATTAGAAAACAAAGAGCCTTTTCTAAAGCTTTCTGTGCTGTATGAAGGAGGTTCTAAGACCTGGGAGGTACGGGTTCTCCTGACAGGACCCAGAAGATCCCGGCGTGGCGATGAGGAGACCTCCCAGTGAGGAGCTGCTGACGCCTTCAGGACGTTAGCATCTAAGGTTTCAGCAGAGAGCTGAAGGTCTGCGTCACTTTGTGGACCAGAAAACTAAAGCGACGTCGTCTCTGAGGGCCTCCTGCTCCACGCTGAGCTCAGACACAGGCCTGGCCTCCTCCTCTGATCAAAGACGGCACACGCAGGGATGAGAACGGGCAGAAATGCTGGCCGACGCCTTCAGATGGACGCGGTTAGCCAACAGGAAGGATTACTGCAGCATCTCCACCCTTCATGCTAACGTCAGGCCTGATCCTGAGCAGCTTTCTCCAGCCTCAGCGCAGAGCAGCAGGTCCATAACAGGAAACACGCGCGCCGCTCTTAGATGTGCAGGGAAGAGCCGCTGAGGTCATATTTGGCTGTAAACAGCTGCTTATCAGGAGGTTCCGGCTCCAGATGCATCTGAGAAGGAGGTGAATCATCCTGACGTGTGCCAGCTTCTCGTGGAGGATTAGCTCTGCAGATCCGGGTTGAATTTGACCTCCAGAGCAGCTCCGTTAGACACAACAGCTGCTGACAAGAACCCGGTTCAGCCCGGAGGAATCTGGGTCCGGGTCCAAACGGTTGGTTTTTAACGCCGCTGTCAGAAACCCTGGAAACATCTGGCGGTGCCTTCACAGCAGATCAGGAACCCGTCATGATGGAAGAGCATCAGGGAAGGTGTTGGTGAGTCCTTCAGGAGGGCCGTGAGCTCGTCATCGTGCATGATGGCCCGGTTCTGATGGTTCTGGTTCTGGGCATACACTGAGCAGGTTCCTGGGTGGTGCATGATGGGAACCGTGGTCCATGAAACCGCCGAAGGCTTGCCTCTCTTCCTTCAGTTTATTTAATGTAATATAATACAGGAAAATAAATTTATAAAGACAATAAAAATCTAAAATAAAAATAAATAAAGAAGAATAATAGTTCAGTATAATAATACAGGCTCAAAGGAGTGGGTAGAAGTATAAACTTATGGTTTCCAGCAGCAACATAATTCAGTCACTATAACATTCTTTCCTAACAACTAGATTCTACTAATAATAAAATTCTTTCCTGTTTACATGGCATTATAAACAATACTATCTGATTAGTAAGGTGTCAATGCACAGTAACACAAAATAACCATTGTTACACTTAAAGATTTCAACAATAATAGCAGCAAGAACTGAGTAATTAGTTGTTATATTCATATGCAGTGATGACCATTTTCATAATTAACATTTTAGACCCTTTTATCTCTTGACATTGCTTTATCTCCACGCTTAAACCGCTCCATAGCTTCAGCACACATCTTAAAAACACAGAAGCTCCTTCTTGTGTTTCTGTGTGTTTTATATTCTTTCTTTCTTTTTAAATGCTTTTGAATATTTCCAGGTAACAATTTATTTTTGGCTTTGGACGAAACAACAGCTGTTTGTAATTCCACTATGTCTGCAAATTTTAACAAATTAGATTTTTTGAATAGTGTGCTGTGTGATTCAAATAACCAACATTACTGATCATTTTAATAGCTTGTTTTTGCACTATTATCAATGACTGTAATGTATTTATATAGTTATTACCCCATAATTCTGCACAGTAACTGAAATTAAGAAAACTAGGGAACAGTGAAGCTTTTTCTTCGTGTTTGGCTTTAGTCAATATAAATAGACTGTTGAAAGTTTACTTTGAACACATCTAATGTGACGTTTCCGGTTTATTTTATCATCAGTAATTACCCCAAGAGGTTTGTAATGATGTGCTCTGTCAGTGTTTACCCCATTTAACCGTATTTTGATTTCTATATTTGATCCTAAATAGCAAAATGTTTGTTTTGGTCATATTTAAGGACTACCTGTTCTCATCAAAGCATGATACCAGTTTATTCATTGTTTTACTAAGCAGCTGCTCCAGCTCATCTCCAGTAACATATACACTAGTGTCCTCTGCAAATAACACAATGTTCATATTGTTTAACACATAGCATATGTCATTTAGTTATATGATAAATATTTAGGCCCCAACAGTGACCCCTGAGGAACCCCACATCTGTAAATACTGTTTTCTGCTTTCCAAGTAGCTTTTGACCAAATTTACCGCAGTCCCTCTAATTCCATATAGTTACAGTTTATGCATTAATAAATTATGATTTATTGTATGAAACGCCTTTAGAAATACTCCAGCAACAAGCTGCTCATGATCAGTTCCAGATGTGACTTCTTCTACAGCTTCCCATACGGCGGATGTTGCTGGGCGTTGTGGTCTGAACCCGTTCTGGCTTCCACCAATCAGCTCATCAGGAATTATTCCAGCCTATCATCAAACGACGTCTCCAACACGTTTGATGGTTGTGGCAGCAGGAAGCGGCTCTGTAGCTGGTGAAGATGTTTGTTCCCAGATTTAAAGGAATTACTTTAGCTAACAAGCTGTTTCTGAATGATGAATTATTGACATAAGTCTTCACACCAAGGCTCTGACTCCAGACCCCCCCCCCCCCACATCACGCTGACAGGAAGTTAGACAACCAGTCCAGGATCTGCAGGAACGCAGCGCCGCCCTGAGCTGCTTTTACCCATCAGAACCAGAAGAACCCGTTCCCATAATGGTGGAGCTTCTGCTCAGAGGGACTTCTCCTCCATGAGGAGCTGGTCCTGGTCCGGAGCACTGGGCTGGTTCTGGTGCTGTTGGATCCTGTCATCCTGCAACAGTCAGTGGTCAGGGTGTGGTTCTGGAGGTCAGAGGTGGGACCAATGTGGAAAGGTTCTGCTGAGGAAAGGCGTGTGGTGAGGGAACGTCATGATGATCCGGGTTCCTCAGGTGTGGTCCACTCATGTTCTGATGGGTCATGGAGACAGAAGAACCCACAGAGACGTCTTCATCCAGAGTGTGACGGTTCTGACTGCGTGGGTTCTCCTACAGAACATCAGCAACAGGTTCAGCCTGAAGACACTAGACCATCTTCCACGTATGAACCATGAAACTGAGACACACTTCAGCTTCTTCCTGATGGAGGTGGCTCCTCAGCGCCCCCTATTGACCAACCACCACCACCTAATATAACCTCCGCCCTCAGACCTTTATGGAGACTTGAATGAGGAACTGAGATGTTTCTCCAGCAGCCTCCAGCGTTCTTCACGGTTAATCTGGACCCAGACATTATTTAGGTGGGAGTCCTGGTACCTCCTCAGAACCTTTGGTCTGGAGAACAGAACCTCGGTTCCACATCATCACCGTGTTTTGTCTGTTTTCAGGATTTTGTGTTCAGACAGGAGACTGAGGCTGAGAAGGGGGACCGGTTCTACGTCGTCATGGTAACCAGGGACTTCATAACCAGACCACAGAGAGCAGATAGTTGGACCTCTATCGGTCACTTACTGGAGCATCTCGCTCCGGCTGAGGTTCTGATTCTGGCCCGGCTGAGGTTCTGATCCCGCCTCCTGCTCCTCGTTATCATAGTGATCCTCCTCCTTCTGGACCTGGACTGTTCTCACCAAATGAGGCCCAGAGCTGCCAGGGCGCACCTTCCCAGGTCGGCCCCAGAACCTCTGCTCAGAGCCGTCTGCCTGCACCAGGCCTTCATCGTTCATTAAAATAAACCTTTTAAACAGAACCATCAGATATCGGGTTCTCTGTCTGTTCTGGCATTGTGTAACAGCTTCACAGCTCCAACGTTTGATCAGTACTGCATTAAAAGGCTCGGATAAGTTTCTGTCTACACAGGGGTCCTGTGTGGGCCTCAGTCAGAACATTTGTATGTTCCCTACAGGCCCGTTTATTCAGAACCACCGGTATGCAGATGACTCTCTGCTCATCACTCCCACAAAGCCCTCGGGTCCCAGCAGGCTTGGTTCTGTCATAAAACGTCGGGTGGGACAGAAAGTTTTCAAATTCCTCCTGACTTGCCTCAGTCTTATGGTTCTGGTGGCCCAGAAATCCTGATTATGGTTCTGGTGGCCCAGACATCCTGGTATGAATGTTACAACAGAGTCTTACGTGAATTTTGGTCCAGTCTGCTGCTCTTTTTATTGCAGCAGGTTTGAATCTCTGCAGCCAGACTCCAAACTGCCATGAAAACATTTCCTCAGATTTTAATGTCTTTATTCTCATTTACAACCTCCAGAGGCCTGAAATACATGGAGGTCAGATTTTCTGCATCAGAGCTGTGAGGTCCAGACGGCCCGGTTCGGTGTTGGTCTCTATGATGATGATCATCAGACGTGAGGCGAGGAGACTGCAGCCAATCAGGACTCTCCTCCTGGTCAACAGGTAGCAACAATAAAGGCGTGGCCTGCAGCAGAGGAACATGCAGCAGTGTCTGCTGGCTCTGATGAAGCTGCAGGTCACAGCACGTCCACCAGATTTATTTACGTCTCCGTCATGTTGCTTCACCCACCCAGCGTCTGAACAGCCGGTGTTGCGTCCTCAGGATTCCCCCCAGACTTCATGGGGAGGGCGTGACACAGAAATCCCCCCAGACACGCGCCGTGACTAACAGAGGCCGTCTGGAGGCGTGGCGTGGATCATCTGCTGCTTCACGGGACCGCCGACCCGTCTGTCTCACCGCAGGTCAGACACAGCAGACGTCATGGAGGGAACTTCATCACGTTTACAGCAGCTCAGCTGCTATTTTTATCCTCCAGGTGAGACTCAGAACGTACAGCAAGATTTCTGCTGCTGACGATGATGCAACACAAACATTTAAATTTGTTTTAAATGTTTGATATTCAGCAGTTACAGACAAATAACAGCAGGAGTCACATCCCTGAAGTTCTATTTGGACCAGAACCAGCCTTGATCCACAGGGACCCACAGGGACCCACAGGGACCCACAGGGACCCACTCTGGCTGTCTCTGAAAGGGTCCCACCAGGTGCTGAGGGCCTCAGACCCCTGCAGCCACCTCTCCCTCTCCTGACCCTGGTTCTACAGAACCTTCAGGTCCGTTCCAGCAGTCAGTGACGGAGCTCAGAGACGTGCATGATTTAGTCTCCACAGGGTTCCAGGTCAACCAGACTCCATCCAGTCCAGCTCAGAGGTCCAGGCCCACGCGTCTGCAGGTTGACCTCCTCCCATCTCCTCAGGCTCTGATTAGGAAGCTCCACCTGCTGACCTTCAGCCACCTGCTGACCTTCAGCCACCTGCAGCTCCCTGGGGGGCGGGTCTCACTGCAGGGACAGATAACCCCGTTAACCCTGGAGGAAACTGTTCCTCTAAGAACCGACATGCCATGGTTATGTGTGCTGCGTGTCTGGAGGAGCAGAGACGGTCAGCTGCAGCGTTGGGGGGGGGGGGGGGGGGGGGGTCTCCTGCAGGTGTCTCTCTGCCTGGGAGCAATCAGAGTTTTATTACAGAGACTTTCCTGGTGAGTCAGTGTGAGGTGGGCAGGCTGCTGTGGACGTCACGCTGCCCACCACGGTCACATGACCTCCAGGTGTTCCTGCAGCTCCTGGGTCTGAGCAGGCGGCTCATGCTGTTCTGGGTCCTGATCCACACCTGGGGCCCCCCTGATTCCCTGCTGGACCCCAGGACTCCAGCAGGGAATCAGCAGAAGATCTCTGGAGCTGCTGCTTCTCTCTGGAACAGCGAGTCCCAACATCACACGCAGAGAGCACAAGAACACTTTCTTTCTCCGACTTTCTCGGGGTGATTCAGACAATTACTCACGGCTCACACGTGTGCGTCGTCAGCCTGTGTGTGTTTGCGTGTCGTGGTGCGCCGCGCGTGGGCGGGACGACACCCGCGTGGGCCGACGCGAGGTAAGGCTGGACGCGTCCAAGAACAGCCCGTCTGACGGGTCGGGACCGTCAGCTGCTGGTTCTGGAGAGCCGGGACCGGGTCTGATGATCCCTTTAATGACGCTTCATCTGACCTGGAGAATGCCCGCGCGTCTGATCCGGAGGAACGCGCCCCGGACGCGTCTAGACGGACCATCTGAGCAGCAACATGTGATCCAGTCACACCACAACAAACAGACAGGCGGCCCAGATGGCCAGACCGAGCATGTGGTTCCGACAGAGACACCTAGAAACACTGAGGCTCCCAGGGAAGCGTGGACGGACCCAAGTATGCTCAGCAGGTCACAGAAAACAGCCCCTCCAAAATAAAAGCTCCTCTGCTGAGGATCCAACTACCTGCAGCTGCTCTGAGGTAACCGGGCCTTCTGGGTCCGAACTCAGCGGTGGCTTTATTACTTCTGACCAGCAGAGTTTTACTTCACAAAGGAGTAAATGAGATGTTCCTGCTGCATCAGCGCAGATGTTCTGAGTTCTGCAGAACTTCTGCTGCAGGTCCAGGTCAACTCAGCAGACCCAGTGGTGACCACACGGGTCTGGCTTTGACCAGAAATGGGTTCTGGTGGATCTGAAGAAGCAGCAAATAACAATAAAAAACAACTCCATCTAAGAGAGGAGAAGAAGTACGGAAGAGGATTAGGACCATTCAAAAAAGTCTATTCACTTCTGACTTTAATCAGAATTCTGAGATTAAAGTCAGAAGTAAATAGACTTTATTTTGTTGAATGGCTCGAATCGTCTTCCGTAAAGAAGTTTCAGAACTTACCCAAATGGTTACTAACAATATAAACCAAAGCCATTTTTAAATCAATATAAACATAAAAAAAAAAATCAAACCAAATTCAAATTAAGCTTTTTTTTCTATTAAAAGCAATTGATTTCAAATAATAATGACTAATTTGGTTTTATTTATAGATGCATCTTTTTCACTTGTGTCTGGAAGTTTCTGCAGAAATCAGTCAAAGCTGCGTTGTTTTAAAAAATATATAAAATAAACATCATTTTGACCTCTTGTGCTGCAAATTTAACGTAGGACCAAATCTCTGTTGTGCATACAGAACCAGGACTTATCCTAAATTCTGTCAGAATAAAACTTATTTTAGTTCCATTTTCACATGTCGTATTTCATCGACAGGAAGAGTCATCAGAAGAACCAAAGATCCTCAAAGTGTGCAGAACTTCTCCGTCTCCCTCCAGGTTAACAGAACCTAACGCTGCTGTTCAGAGGAACTCATTTCATGGAGAACAGACAGAGGGCCGTCTTTCTCTTCACAGGATGTTTTTGGATCGCTTCTGTCTAATAACCAGCTTCACGGATGGTTATTTTAAACATGTTGTTATTATCACAACAGTTATGATGATTTTTCGCGGAGCGCCAGGCGGTCATGTCTCTACAGGAGAATCTAGGTCCTGACGCAACAGCACAGAAATCTGAGAAATGTGCATCTTCTAAGGAATCTGCTGTTTTCTCACCGTTTGATCAGCAACACGTGTCTTCCTGTCTTCCCACTGACCAGAGCACGCTGCGTTAGTTTTAGTCATTAATTAATTCATATCAGATGTTATTCTCTCCTCTGCAAGGTTTGGTGAACTTGATCCTTTCACTAAATATTACTTTTAGATCAATATTTAAATTGCCTGCCTCGTTCTGGATGAGTGCAGCTCTTGGTTCTCCAGAAACGTAGATTTCCTGGTTCTGATGGAGGTAAGTTACCTGATGGGTCATGAGATTGATCTGACTTCAGACGGGACAGGTGGCGCTATAAACGCCTTTAACGCAGCTGATAAGCAATGATCAATGGATGGAAACTGGGACAAATATTTACAGCTGGCAGACTCTTTAATCAGCCTTTCCCATCACCCTGCAGCCGCTGGTCTGGTGCGATGCTCATTTACCTCTCCGCCCTGCCTGGGTCTGGGCGCTTCCTGTCTGTGTGGGATCGCCGGCAGCCAACGGCCTCATGGGAAATCCAGGGTTTGCCCGCGGCCCATCAGCCTGATGGTATCTGGCGCTCTGTTCCTTCACAGGAATGCCAGTGTTGACAGCTGAGTGTGTGATGCCTGTGGACCTCCGTCAGAGCATCAGCCACCACCGGGTCACACGTGTGATCTCAGCCGGCTCTGGTAGAACCCAGAGAACCGAGCCGAGCCGTCAGAACACGAGTCCCAGAGAGCCTGCTTAGAGAAAACCCGTCCACATGACGGCACAGATCAGCCGTGGCTTAAATCAGAGCGTTTGGGTCAGAACCAGCTGTTCCAAAAGGATGGCTGGTAAATATTCCTAAAAGGAGCCTTTCAGAACCGGAGAGTGAGTCCGATGTGTGGTTCCTGCATCTTAACAAGCAGAAGGTCCCATCAGAGACGAATGGACCGGTCCTGAGGTAACGGGGTCCGACTAGACCATCGCAGAGAGCACCTGATGAAGACGGGGAAATCCGGTTCTGTTTCCTGATTAATGATGGTGGACAGTAGCTGAAGGCTTCAGCTGAGGCTCGTCTGGCAGGTTCTGGTCCAGTCGGGTTCTCACGGCGTAGATCGTGAGAACCCTGGTCTACGGTCCAGGGACTGGCTTCTCCTCACCGGATGTGTGAAGTTCTGTGTCAGATGACCCGGACCAATCTCTGTATTTCTGTAGATAAAGGAATGAGTCCAGTTACGGTTCTGACCCGGTGGTTCTGACCCATTAAAAGCATCCAGCTTCCTTCTAACAAGTCCTGCTGGGGTGTTGGCCTGCATGAAAGAACACGTCACGTCTCCGGAGAACACCCTGAGGAACCAGATCAAAGCTATGGGTTCTGCTCCGGTTCTGGTGTGGTTCTCCTCATCTCTGGACCTGCGCCATGGATGTTCTCTGTTGTAGCTCTTCAACCATCTGCTTTCATGATTTGTGGTGAGAACATTTCCCTCCTCTCCTCCTTCCTCCCTCGTTTCTCATCCCACTTTACTGCAGAGACGCTTTTTAGAGTCTTTCCCTCTTAAATGTCAACGTGAAAGTCGTAAAACATCCACCACACACACACACACACACACACACACACACACACACACACACACACACACACACACACACACACACACACACTGCCCGTCCTTGTAGGAGACCCCGGGGGGTTGTGGGGGTGAAGGTTTTCTCTGCATCTTTGTTTGAAATTTGCAGTTTTCTGTCTCTCAGACTGAAGCGCTGCTTCTCTGCAGCAGAGGGAACCTGAGGGAACCTGAGGGAACCTCCAGCAAAATGTTGCTTTTCTGCTGATGCTTCAGCTTCATACTGCATCATAGCATAGAGTAGATTGTATTATTTTAGATTATCAGGTGAGGAGAGGTTGACCAGCTGTATGACCAGAACATCTCCTGGGTGCCTCCTAATGCAGGTTTTCCAGGCACAATCCACTGAGGGCAAACCCTGGACTAGCCTGAGGGAAAATAGATCCCCTCTTGCATCGTAGCCTATAGAAAGATTATAAATGTCCCGTTACGTCTGGTGTAAAGCTAACAGCCTTTCAGGAGCAGAGTGCGGCCTACAGCTGAACACGGCGGTGGCTGAGCGATGGTCTGGGTCTGCTTTGCTGCTGCAGGACCAGGATGAACTGCTGACACTGAGGGAACCACAGCAGGAAGTCCAACATTAGAACCATCAGTTGAGAGCTCAGAGCTCCGTTGGTTCATTCAGTACCAGAACAGGAAGTCCAACATTAAAAAAGATGAAGTTGTTTGAGTGGTCTAGTCAAAGTCTGGCCCTAAATCTGATTGATGCTGTGTCATTACCTTAATCAGGCTGTTCATGCTAGAAAGCCGTCCATTTCAGCAAAGCCAGGGTCCAGATTCCTCCTGAGATGTCATGGACTCATTGCCAGGTATCAGAAACAGCTGCTGAGGGCGGAGCAACCAGTCACCAGGTTTAGGGATGATTACTTTTCACACAGAGCCTGATTGGTTTGGATAGATTTAATTATATACATACACATATATAAACCCCCACAGTGTAGATCAAGCTAACATTTATCTGTCTCACACAGGCTGATATATTAAAGAATTATTTTTGTTCTTTGACAATGTATTTTGGGAAAAACTGGTTAGAGCAACATATATGCTCGTGCTCTGTTCTCACATAAAACTGAGAACCACATGTGTTAACTTGTTTTAACTTGTGATGGGAACCTATGACAATGTGTTGTGGGAAAGACTGATTCTGTATTCCTTATTTTGCTTATATTTGCTGTATTCTGAGTTTGCAATGTTATTTTGCTTCACACACTGCTGAGATGCTGGGAACGGTTTTTGTTTTGGAAACATGTTTTGGAAACAGATCACATGGGAGAGAGAACTGGCCACTCTCGCTCCCATCTGATACTTTGTTTATGGGTATAAAAAGGAGGGAACCGCCCTCATTCGTCGAAGTCTACCGTGGGTCGCATACGGCCGCGTGGATTGTGCTCTTACCGGACTGACCGGCTTCCCAGTTCTGTGCCATGGTAAGGGGTGGAACATCACGCTTGTCTGAAAGTAATGTTGCTTTAAGTGCTTGCTGTTTTGTGTTGCTGTATTCTGTGGGGGATAATAAATATGGGCACTATTATTCTAACAGAAACAGTGTTTATTTGTTTATTTATGTTTTGCCGATCTCTTCCGAACCAGAATAAACATTTCATAAAACATTTTGATCAGCTTAAAATGAATCGGCCACATTGCATAACAACAATAAACTGATCTTACCTTTGTACAGCGTAAGTTATCCAAAGCCCTGATAAATGTGAGACGAGCGACGAGGTGCAAACCTGATCAGCCGGCGTCGTTTTGCAGGCTGAGAAAAAACAGGAATCCACCACATGCGCTACTAGCCGCTAGCATGTCGACACGCTAGCATGTTGACACGCTGCATGTCGACACGCAGGTCTAAAGTCCTCCAGTCCAGCAGCCTACCAGCGGGTTCTGGACACTAAGTAAACCATGCATTGCCAGCAGAAGTTGCAGATTACTCCTCAACTTACCATTCATCCTCAGACAAAACAAAAACTGACCTCCTTAGCCTCTTAAGCCCAGCAGCCCCAGTTCTGAGAAGGAATTGAACCTTTTTTCATTACTGTAAGCTCCCATTTGTTAAAAACAGTGAAGTCTCAAGAGCTGCCTGCCTGTCCTTAGTTTAGTTGGGTTATACATTCATGTCTGGCTAGTCTTCATGTTCCCTTCAGGGTCTGTCCTCCCTTTGGTCCTGTCAGCTCACTGCCCTCCTCTCCTTCTGCTTAATTGCCTTTTAATCGTCTCACCTGTGTTCATTTGCTCCACCTGCTGCTCCTCCCATCTGCCCTCCTATATATGCAGTCAGCTAAGCCATAACCAGTTGTCAGGTCCTCCGTCATGGTACCTCAGTGCCTTTGGTTTATTTCTAAATGCTACTAACCTGACAGAAGCTAAACGGGCCGCTAACAGTTTCCAGAGTTAGTGAAACAGCTGATCCACTAAACAAGACGTTAGCTTCGCTCATTATAGCGACTTTGTTGCTATATTTATACACAACTTTTTTTATTTTTATAAAACTGACAGATGTTTGGATTTTTTTCTGTGTTAATGGTCATTGTCTTGAGGGGCAGGAAGTGCTGCCGTTAGCCCCTCCCACTTTCTGCAAACCCCATAGATCCAGGCCCACCCCTGATTATATGGCGGCATTATGTAACTGTTGGTATTATTTGTTAATAGCATGCATTTACCTTTGCTAAAATGATTGATGTGATTTCTTTTTCTTTCTCCAGATATGAGACATTTCTCCTTTTCCTGGCTGAAGGATGCGTTGATTCTCAGCGACAGTTTACCTGCTGCTCCACCTTAGAGCTGCGCTCTCTGGACTCAGATGTGTTTGAAGAGCTCCTTAAAAGCTGCTGGTTTAGACGACCATCCCAGTCCTAACCGACCCAATGGTGCCACCTTTTGTATTCTTCTCTTTTTATTGTCTCATATTGTATGCTTTCGTTACTGTGACTTTGTGACTCTGCGCAAAGCGCTGCAGGAATAAAGCTTTCTTACTCTCACGTACTGCTTGGCAGCAGTCAGCATCTGAACTCTGCATAAATTACAGGTTTATCGTGTCTTTATCATTTTCTCTGCCACGTTCTTTCAGCTCTGAGTGATGGAGACTCAGGTCGGAGTGAATTGTTCCCAGAAGCAAGTGAAATCACGGAGGATTCTCCTGCTGCAGGACCTTCTCACGTCTTCAGCTCCAGAACAGGGAATCGTGTCGGTGCCGTTTGGTTCTGTGGCCGGCAACAGAGAACAGGGAATCTAATCAAGATGAGCGTGATTAATAACAGCTGAAAAGCCGTTATTAATGGAGTCAGCGCTGAAGACCCAGAGCTGCGGCAGGAAATGAAAAGAAGAAAACGAGTTCAGAGATGAAGAGGAGAATGAAGAAGACGATGGGACATGAACTCCGTGGCTCTGAAGACGTCCACCACAACAGAAGCTCATTAAAGGTGTTTGACGTCAGCTCTCCTGCGTGTGTGCGTTCCCTCACACACACCTTGTTATTTCAGGACTCTGTCAAACATCGCCGCCTGACTTCCTGTCTCATCACCCTGGTAATAACAGCCTCACGTCGCTCCTGTCCGAGGTCTCGAGCCGTCATTATGATCTGCAGCAGTAATGATCATCTGTAAGGTGAGTCACCCAGAGCTCTGATTGGTGCGAGGAGGACTGCAGGAACGTGGCGCAGACACCGGAGTGAAGGTGGGTTACTGAGTTCATCCCAGCTGACGCTCTCACAGCTTCACCCCACAGAAACTTTCCCTCAAACACCTTGAAAAGCTTCTCTCTGAGCTGGGAACACCTGCAGCCGCATTTCAGGTTTGCTTTGTGGGCCTTCAGCAGCATCCTAATGTGCAACCAGAGCCCCGGAGAGCAGGGAGCAGGGTTCTGGAAGCCGAATAGTTTTCACGCCTGTGCAGATTGTCATTCATGCAGGTCACTGCAACAGCAAACGGGCTTCAATCGGAGGAAACCGGACGTTCCCTCGGTTCTGTCTGAAAACGTTTCAATGCCGATCCAGGAGTCTGTCAGTTCTGGCTGCTCGCTCTGAGCTGTGCAGTAGTTTCCACCTTTGTTCCTGTGATTCTGGGCCGTGTTGCCATGCAGAGCTGCCAGCAAAGGTCTTCTCACAGAGATATGCCACTGTATTAGCAGCAGAACCCCCCCCCCCCCCCCCCCGGACTAACCAGCACCCAGGTGGTGTCAGTAAATGCTCCATTTCCTGGCCTCATCAGCGGTTATTGAGGGAAACCCGGTTCCATCAGAACGTTGCTGCGGATGAGTGATGCGGGAGCAGCAGAGGCCCGTAGGAACCGATGAGGAGCTCACTGAGCTGCAGCGTTCTCATCCCAGCCTTCATCTGTTCATTTCATGGCTCCAGATTATAAAACCCTTTATTCCCCCAAATCTGCAGCAGCTTCCACTTTTCTCCACTGTATCTTTTCCAGGTTCTTCTCCCACTTTGTGAGAATGCTTAAATTTCAGATTTTATCCGTGTTTCTGCGACACAACAGACTGGAACCCTCCGGTGAAATTCACCTTTAGATGCACTGCTGTCATCATGATAGAGACTTCAGCCTCCATGAAATCAGAGTTTCTCCAGATGAAACAGTTTCCTGTGAAATGATGGACAGGTGGCTGTAATTACCTGGATGGGAGGAAGGTTCACGTCTGCGTCAGCGTGATGTGGAGATGATGAAGACCTTTCATCCTCACCTGCTCTGGTCCTGGTCATTATCTCCCTCGCTCTCTGCAGAGCAGCGCGGTTCTGAAAGCCTGTTAATGTGTGAGTGTTGCTCAGGACTGGGGCGCACTGGGCTTCAGCCTCAGGGCTGCAGGATGAGCAAATATCCTCCATCTGAGGAGACGTTTTTAACGCCTGCCTTCGTCACATCAGAGCTCCAGCTGGGGTCTAAAGCGGGTGTTTGCATGGCTTTGTCTCCACGCTTCTGTCTTTAGGTTCATCTGTGGTTCTCATTGGTGTTTGGTATTAAAAACCATGTCTGAGGTCACATTTAACATGAATAAATGTGCCACTGATCCAACAGAGCCTCGGTCAGGTTCTGAGCCAACGTGTCTGGACCTCTGGAGGTCTGCTGTGGTCTTCAGCTCCACCAAGCCTCGTAGCAGCGTGGTGCTCTCTGTTGCCACGCCACGGTTCTCTGGAGGAGGGTGTGGGCCCGGCAGAACTGTTTATATACGTGTCACAGTTCGGTCCAGATGAATGGGTGGATGCCGGGGTCCCATTGTTCTGGCTTGTTTATGGTGGGAGCCTTCTGTGGTGGACCCCAGTCTGCAGGAACAACCCAACCCGTCTTTATTTTTAGCATGTAACCGCTGACCTTTCAGAACCGTGTTGAGGTTCTGTGTGGGCTGAGAACTGGCATCATCAGTCTCAACAAGCTGTTTATGGTGAGGTGGAGGTTCTGTTGGGCTGCTTCTCACCCTTTCCTCCAGCTAGAGACCTGTGAGCAGAAGACGTGGACCTCTCAGAACATCCCTTCATCCAGCGTGACCAACTGGAGGAGACAAGGTTTAGTTTTTAGAGACAAACTTCTGATTGTTTTTGATGCACATCTACAGGACTTTTACACTTTAACAAATAAACATGTTTAGTTCACAAATGGTCCAAAAACAAGTGGTGCCATCTAAATGGACCTTCAGCAAGGAGCATTTTGGTTCTCCCTGACAGAAGATGAAGTCTGAGAGTTTCTTTCTTCCTGAGTTTGAATAATACTGAACTGAATGGTATATTTACAGTAAAGCAGCGCATTATGTTCCCATAATCCCTCTGTGTCCACTTTTGGCTGCAACGTAAGATGCTGTACTTCACATGGACCTGACTTCCATTAAAGCTGTAGTTATGATACTGAGTAAAATATTCCTCCGGTCCTGACAGTATTCAATACATTAAGTAATCAGAAACAGAAGGCTAAAAAATAACACCAGCGGGTGGCTTGCTCCTTCATTTTCTGATTCCTGGCTGCGCACTTCTAGTGTTTATGTATCCTGTTAGCTTAGCAGCTAGCTTAGCAGCTAGCTTAGCTGTTAGCTTCGGTGTTAGCCGTTCATTGTAGCTCTGCTGCTCTCACCGTAGACTTTGAACATGGCTGAGAGTCAAAAGAAGCAGTTTAGTCTCTGCTTGCTGGCTCCGCATGCGCACTTCTAGTGTTTGTGTTTTGCTGCAAAGTCAACATGCAAAAGTGTCACATGATGCCAGAAAAGCTACAGAAGCGGGGACTTCATGGCTCTTTCAGAAAGAAAATCAGCCACTGCATGGAGTTAAAGGTTCAGTCTGCGATTTTTCTGGAAATGTAAGTAAGAAATGCCCATGTGTCTGAACGTGGGTTACAGTCTTTGATGTGCAAGACCGTCTTACCGCTCTTTGGCTCCTCAGGGGGTTTGTGTGCAAAAATCCCCTAAATCCTCTCTGGTCTTTTTTCTTTCTACTGAGGCCTTCCTCTTCTTCTCATAAACATGAACACAGTTCGCTTCTTGTGATTCTCAGCAATTTTCAGAGTCTACGGTGAGAGCAGAGTGGGAGCTACAATTAACGGCTAACCGCTAAGCTGACTGCTAAGCTAGCCGCTAAGCTAACTGGATGCATAAACACTAGAAGTGTGCAGCAAGAAGAAACTAGAAGAAAACTTTAATTAAATTTAAAACTGAATTCCGAAACATTCAAGCCTTCAGCTTTATCTTCTGTTAGCGGTCTTCCTGCCCTCTGCTGGCCTGGAGGCCATAAGCAGCAGCATAGTTTGGTTATGCCTTGGGCTGGCTGTGCAGCAGGACGACACCAGGCCTGTCTGGGATGGACTGCTTTCATTTTGCTGAATGAAGTTGGATTTCAGACAATGTCAGAATATCCTGTTTTATGGAGAAACATGAAACTTTGTCCAGTGATAAAAACTCCAATCTTTAATTTTTTTAACCACTCTGATCAAAACGGGTCAGTTTTATGCCAATAAGTCCGAATCTATTGAAGTAAATTCATGAAACTGCACATAAACCGGTTCTTGCTCTGGGTTGGTCAACAGTAAATGCATTCTGCATCAGAAGCAGGCCTCAGCTTCAGCGTTGTTGAACATTTGCAGAGATTCTCAGAGAGGACAGCCAGCAGAGTTCTGTGCCGTCGGCTGCAGGGAGCGATCCAGGTCCTTCAGGTGTTTGTTAATCCTGAGGGGAGCTGCTGAGCCTCCTGGTGCTGCACCGTATCTGTGAGAGTCTGAGCAGTAATTTCCTCACGGTGACAATCATCTTTTATTAAACGCTCTAATCCTGTCGGGACGACTGCAGCGTAAAACGATACGAGGGCAGGAAATGAAACAGACGGCACACACCGACGGAGCAGGGAGGAATCTATCTCTGTGGGGACCGTTCCACCACGTCCAATCACAGCTCCTCGTTTTCAGAACCATTTACATCACAGGCTGGTAGGGAGGGAAGACTGGGAACCCAGGGTTCTGGTTTTGTTATTGCTCTGGAGACCGGAGGTTAATGAAAACGGCTTTAATTTGATCCAAATCTGAGGCTGAGTTCACTAAAAACCAGGAAGCTGAGGCAGAAATCAGCAAAACAGAAGAAGGACGGGACCAGCTGGGACGGATCAGAACCAGGTGCTTCTGGGAACAACTAAAGTCAATCTGATGGTGAATAAATGAAGAATGAGTGGATAACAGCAGCTCTGCGGGGTCTGGACCCTGAGGCGGCCCGGTTATTGAGTTAGATCATTTTCAGGTCCGCTGGTCACTAAAGACTACACCTGGATGACAGCATGAGGCTCGCCTGGTCATTGCTGGTCCAAATGGGCCAGAACCCAGAACAATTAACAGCGTAGATATTAATTTAGAGCAAAGTTACATGTTGAAGCCACATTTCCTTCCCTGGCCTCCAGTTAGCAGGAGGACGTCAGACCGCTGAAGTTCAGGAGAGTCATTCATTAATGCAATCACTGCTTTAATGTTTAAAGACCTGTGACCCGGGTCCTGACCCAACAGCTTGGTACCGGTACCAGAACGGCAAGGACCGGTCTCACCAGATCACTGGAACTGAATGTTTCCAGCTGCATTATGAGACTGAACTGGTTCTGGTTCAAATAACACTAAACATTCAACTCCTGTGGCTTTAATAAACCCAATACATGATCTGAACCGGTCTTTATTCACAGAACCTCTGTGAGACTCACTGAGGTTTAAAGGAGGTTCTGATGTCCTCTGGTTGGACCACTCGACATCCTCTGGTCTCCTCCAGAACATCTCCTCAGCGACCTGCAGGTCCCTCCATCAGGAGTCCACCCTGCTGACGTCAAACCAAAGCAGAGAACCGGGAAAATGTGGCGTTCCAACAGAGAATCGATGCGGCGCTGATAGTTTGGGTCACGGCCAAACACGGAGAAGAACTGCCCAGGTTCTTCTCCGATCTCAGGTCCGGTTGAGATCGGCTGCAGGTTGGACTCTGCAGGAACCTGGTTCTTCACGCTGGAACAGTCTCAGGACATCTGAAGATCACGAGGATCCTGCATATTCTGAAAGAATGCAGATTCTGAGTTTCAGACTGGAACCAGAACCAAGGCTCAGGTAAAATGCTTTTGGTTCTGTTAGGACCCGGGTTTGGTTTTTCTTTGGATCGTCCCCCTCCGATCTCCCTCCTGCAGAACCCAACCAGCAGCACACATGACCCAAATCCAGAGTTCTGGTGCGCAGCCATGTTGTTCAGATTAAAGTTCTGCTTTCTGATCTCACTGAGACCGACCTGAGGAGGAATCCTGTTAGAACCCCATCAGAACCTGAGTTCCTGACCGGTGGGGCGCTGCAGCGAACATGGACTGATGGATGGGAGCAGCAGGAAGCTCCTTTCCTAGTTCTCCCTCAGGTCTCTTTGGACCTTTGGTTGACGTCAGCTGGAGACGCGGTGTGGAAACATGGAGGATGAGCACCAGCATCAGAAACACCTTGACCACGTGAGGACCAGAGGTCCGATCCCTGAGGATCTGAAGCTCCTCAGAACCTCCTACAGCCGCTCTGCTGGACCAGCTGCTATAATATGTTGTAGCAGCTGTAAAACATTTCCAGAAGGATGGAGAAGATTTCTGCCCCCTGGAACCAAACTCACAGCCTTTCTCCCTCGTTATTATAATTTTAATCTGATCCGTGACCATGAGAGGAGCAGCTTTAACCAGGAACAGAACCTTCAGACGACTCATTTGGCACATGAGCTCAGACGTTGAACACGGTGAAGAACAAAGAACGTCTTTCTGGATCCTCAACGATTCCCAACGTTCTAAACCACCAGGTGTTAATGTTTAAAGTGACGTTTTTCTTTTTTCTTTGTCCCAGATAAAGATGTTAGACGTCGTCTCTGCTTCGCTTTATTTGCTTTATTCACTTCATGTAGACTCCCTCAGCGAGACCAGGACGGGTTCCCAGGAGGACCTTCTGCTCAGCAGCTTGCTGCACGTTCTGCTGCAGGTTCTGCAGCAGGTTCTTCTGCAAGTTCTATTCCAGGTTCTACTGCAGGTTTTACTTCAGGTTCTTCTGTAGTTTTTACCCTGGGTTCTACTGCACGTTCTTCTGCAGTTTCTACTCCAGGTTCTACTGCAGTTTCTACTCCAGGTTCTTCTGCAGGTTCTACTCCAGGTTCTACTCCTGGTTCTACTGCAGGTTCTAATTCAGGTTTTGCATCATGTTCTACTCCAGGTTCTTCTGCAGTTTCTACTCCAGGTTCTTCTGCAGTTTCTACTCCAGGTTCTACTGCAGGTTCTACTCCTGGTTCTACTGCAGGTTCTAATTCAGGTTTTGCATCATGTTCTACTCCAGGTTCTTCTGCAGGTTCTACTCCTGGTTCTACTGCAGGTTCTAATTCAGGTTTTGCATCATGTTCTACTCCAGGTTCTTCTGCAGTTTCTACTCCAGGTTCTTCTGCAGTTTCTACTCCAGGTTCTACTGCAGGTTCTTCTGCAGGTTCTACTCCAGGTTCTTCTGCAGTTTCTACTCCAGGTTCTTCTGCAGTTTCTACTCCAGGTTCTACTCCAGGTTCTTCTGCAGGTTCTACTCCAGGTTCTACTGCAGGTTCTACTCCTGGTTCTACTGCAGGTTCTAATTCAGGTTTTGCATCATGTTCTACTCCAGGTTCTTCTGCAGTTTCTACTCCAGGTTCTTCTGCAGTTTCTACTCCAGGTTCTACTGCAGGTTCTACTCCTGGTTCTACTGCAGGTTCTAATTCAGGTTTTGCATCATGTTCTACTCCAGGTTCTTCTGCAGGTTCTACTCCAGGTGCTACTGCAGGTGCTGCTGCAGGTTCTTCTGTAGGTTCTACTCCAGGTTCTACTGTAGGTTCTACTTCAGGTTCTTTGGCAGGTTCTCACACCTAAGGACAGCTCAGACAGACCAGGCATCCTGACAGTTTCAGACTGAGGCAGGAAGTACCCGGGGAGAACCCATGTATGCACGGAGAGAGGACACAAACCCCAGGATGGGATTCAAACCCAGAACCTCTTTGCTGCAAGGCAGCAGTGTGTCAGACATTTAAAAACAGCTTTTTGTCATAAAGGTAGAGTTGCCGATTTGTTTCTGGAAGTTTCCCCAAGTTCCTTGTTCAATAACTGTGTTAGACAGTCTTACCTGGTCTTTTGCTCCTCAGGTGGATTGTGGGAAAAATCTCCTAAATCCTCTCTGGTCTTCTTTCTTTCTACTTAGGCCTTCCTCTTGTTCTCATAAACATGAACGCGGTTTGCTTCTAGCGACTCTCACCTCAGTCTACGGTGAGAGCAGTGGAGCTACAATGAATGGCTAACACCGAAGCTAACCGCTAAGCCAACTGCTAAGCTAACCGGATACATAAACACTGAAGCTAACTGCTAAGCTAACCGGATACATAAACACCGAAGCTAACTGCTAAGCTAACTGCTAAGCTAACTGGATACACAAACACTGACGCTAACTGCTAAGCTAACCGGATACATAAACACCGAAGCTAACTGCTAAGCTAACTGCTAAACTGACCGGATACATAAACACTAAACACCGAAGCTAACTGCTAAGCTAACCGGATACATAAACACCGAGGCTGTGTCTCATTCCGAATACTTCCGTCAGTGCACTGCTGATGTACACTGACCACTTACTGCCGTAGTGCCCACTTTCGACCGTTAGTAGTGTTCCAAAAGGAACACTTATGTTAAAACGCTTACCGGAAATGACGGGATGACGTGACGCAACACACGTGACCGCGAATTTTTCAGACCGCCAAAAAATATATGCCGGCGTTTTTTTTTTATAAAAACAACAATCGTTTACATTCACAGCATGTTGAAATTACATCGCCTCCAACGTCAACGCAGGATCCTCCAAATATCGGCTGAACGTGAGGTATGTTCGTGTATTTTACAAACACGTATTGAGTACAATGCCTCGTATTACCACCATTACTTACATTTATATGATTGCGGTGTCGCAGCTCCGGCTGTCTCGGCTGAATTGTCCGCCATTATTTTCAAAATGGTAACATCTTCCCGACGTCCTTAGCCCCTCCCTTTCCGCTTTGTTGTCAAGATGGCGTCCGTTTAGTGCGCGTAGGGTCCATCGTTACACACTGCATTTTGTGCCCGTTTTTAGGGGGTCATCCGGGTACTTTCAGTGCACTGACTTTTTGTGTTATCTACACTATATACTTAAAACTAAGTGTTCGAAGTGTAGAAGTAGGCGGAATGAGACACAGCCCGAAGCTAACCGCTAAGCTAACTGCTAAGCTAACCGGATACATAAACACTAGCAGTGCACAGCCAGCAAGGGGAAACTAACAAAGAATGTTTGCGCTCACTAAGGTTATGTGAGAGTGTCAGAATGATGGTATGTGAGGTTTATTCCTCTAGTGGGGCCCGGCTGGGGAGCGGGAGGACCCGTGGGTTACAGTCTTCATCGTCCTGTCAGTGCGCTGGGACTGCTGCTGAGGAATTAGCTGCTGATTGGACCGAACCGTTCCAGCGTCTTTCAGAGGAAACCAGCAGGCAGTTTGTGGTCCGGTTCCACCGATATGAAACCAGACACTGAACCCTGGCTGAGATAAGAGCTCCCAGCTGAAAGCTCATTAATTCATTTAAACGCTGAACGTGTTTTCCACAGAGGCCCGTAAATCAGCTGCATGTTTCTGAACCGCTGACCTCAAATCAGATCCTGCTGACCCGAGACGGCTCACTGTGGACCTAAATTAAACCCGGTTGGGCCTGATTTACGTTTTATTCAGCAATTAAAGTAACTAGTGAGGACACGCAGCTCTGCAGACATTCCTCAGCGGCTGAGGACCAAGTCTGGCTTCAGGGAAGTTAACTGAGGACATAATGAAAGCCTCAGTGGTCCACCGCAGATCTGTGATCCTGGTTCCAGCCTGTGGAGCGGGTCTGCTGCAGCGTGCAGGGTGTTCCTGGCTGGTTCTCCTGGAGAACGTCGGTGGAGACTCTGCAGGCAGGCAGACACCAGGCTCTGTTCTACCTGCAGCCCTGTTAACCAGGCTGCTGGTCAGGCTGGATCACAAGCTCAGATGACATGTAGGTGTTCTTCAGGAGAAGCTGAGGAGGTGTCCTGCTGGTCAGAGGACGCTCAGCTCATCACATTAATAAGGAAGATCAACGTTACTTTGGATTAAACGTCTTCATGTGGAACATCTATCATCTAGACTCTGTCTGTCCGCCACTACTTCTCTGGTCTTCTGATGGGTCTCCATGTTTTTGCTCCCACCCAGCAGAGGGACCAGTTTCCTCTCTGCTTCAGACCTGAGTCCCAGCAGGCGGTGTGGAAGTCGTAACACCAGAACCTGGAAATGTTGAAGCATCTCTTTGTGGGTCCTCTGGGGACATCGAGGTGTGGGATTGTTCTGGTGCTACCAGACCTTAGACAACCGAGGGAGGGAAGAAACGACTAGGCGTCACGTTGAGAGGACGGTAAACTGAACCTTTTTCAGTGAGACAATGATCCCAAACAGAACCAAGACTGCCAGAACGACAGCCACCGACCAGAACCAAACTGAACGTCTGTGGAGATGAAGTTCAGAGGAAGCTCCAGAGAGCTCCAGCTTGCTGGTTCCTGCTCCCAGGGGCCACCGAAGGTGTCGTCCACCACCACGGCCTTCTGGGAAGTGGGCAGCACCTTCCTAAAGCCCGCTCAGCATTTATTCCTGCTGTCCTCTGGGATTTCCCCCGGCAGCTGCTCTGGATTTCCCTCTATCTGCTGAAGATCACACAGAAGGTCCAGAGTTTAGTTTGCATGCAGTGAAACCCTCAGAGGTCTGATCTGATGCAGAGTCATCAGGCTGGACCCAGAGCCCGGGATCAGCTGTGGGAAGCAGCCCAGCTCCTGCGTGTTTGTGCAAACATCCCCGATCTAAACTAAACGGCCTCTCCCACCTGGAGCACTCGGCGTTTTCCCAGCAGCCTCTGATCCCTGCAGGGGAAATGGCTGTCCTGTCACACCCTGCGTACTGTAAGCTAACCCTCACAGGCAAAATGCCGTCATTTGTGATAATTGGCCTCAGTGATTTTATTCCTGCGCAAATCGTCCATGTCTGTAATTTGTCAAGAAAAACATCCGTGTTAAATTACCCGAAGTGCTTTCATTAGCGGAGCCACATCGCAGCGTCCCCACCCACCCTCTCCTCTCAGCGCTCCTCGCGTTCGTCAGCTCTTCATCACAGTAGCTACCTCTGAAGCTAATGAGCAGCAGGTTTTATAGGAGGCTAAACGAGCTCGTTAACAACTGAAAACACATTCTGGCCTGCTGCTGGTTTAACTGGGCAGAGAGAGGCTCTCCTGCAGCTGAACAGCTTTAATTAAACATAATGGATGAGATGTTTGCTGTAAACTGGCCTCTGATGACACACGTTTAGAGAAAAACGCTTTCTAAAAGGCACTTTACAGCTGATTTCAGGCCCACAAAACCGCTAAAATGCTCTCATTAAGCGAGTAAAGGCTTCTGGATGTCTAAGATTTTAAAGTTAATGAATTTAAACGGGTTTCTGTGATATCAGAGGAGTAATAGACCACCTACAGTTCTTTTCCTACAGGAAGAAATGGTTATTCTGCGGGAAGGGGGACGTGTGTGCAGCCTGGGCTTCATCAGAAAGGACGGGGGCGACCTCAGGTAGATAACCCTTGAGCAAGCTTTCAACCAAAGGCTACACCATGAGGTGGAGCAATGGAGAACATGTTGGCTCCTCTCAGGTCCTTTTAGACCCAACTCTGTGTTCAGGTTCAGGTCTGGATGCCCTGGAGGAGGTCAGAATGGCCGTCATGGTGGAGGCCATGAAGGAGGGAATCCACCCGGCTGTGCTCGCCTGAGCCCACTCCCACCGGCTTTCCTGCGCTTCATCTGAGGACCGGTACAGGTACAGGTCCTGTCCGGCTTCAACCCGAGCAGACGGTAGGTCTCTGATCTCCTGATGCGCCGTTGTTGCGGCGGGGCGATTTTATCTGAGTCATTACCGCCATGCGTGCAGCGTAACCTTCTGCCAACATCTGAGAGCTAAATCTGCCTTCAAACCGAGGCTGAGAGTGAAGTTTAGTCACTGAGCGGTTTAAAAGGGTTCCCACAACAGCAGCCTGTACTTTCCACAGAGCCAGAAGCTCCCAGCAGCCACACACAGCTCTTTGTCCATGATCTCATCGGTGCGGCGGCGCTGCCGCGTGTGGCCGCTGTTTGTGGGGCTTCCTGGTGAGTCCTGGAAGCTGCAGCCTCACGCAGGCCAAGGTTTACAGGAACCTCGGACCGGATGATGGAGGCTGGCGCTGGAACAGCTCTGAGTCACGGCTGCTGCTCTGTGGGAACGTAACGCTCCTTTAACCGGCCCACTCAGCGTTCCCACTCAGGACCACTCTGAGGTCAGTGGGGCTTCTGGACACGCCGTACCTGCTGGGTGGACTAAACCGGCAACGCCCTGGTTCTTCTCTCCTGCTCTGTTCCTGATCTGCTGCTGTGTTTGGATCACGGTTCTGTTCCTGACCCAGTTTGGAACCAGCTTTAGAGTTTGGACTTCATTTGGTTTCCAGAGGAGATCATGGTCCACCCAGTGATGGTGACCAGCTAATGTGGCTGCAGAACGAGCCACACCATCACCTCTCCACCACCTGACTGACTGACCGGGTTCCTCCACCATGGTTCCTCCATCATGGTTCCTCCATCATGGTTCCTCCACCATGGTTCTATCCACCATGGTTCGGTCCATCATGGTTCCTCCATCATGGTTCCTCCATCATGATTCCTCCACCATGGTTCCTCCATCATGGTTCTGTCCACCATGGTCTAACATCTCTTGTCTTCTCTGTCCAGAGGGCGTTGTCCCAGAGGTCTGGTCCTTCATCCAGAACCTCGGTTCTGCTGCCATCTTGGTTTTTTCTCCTTCAACCTTCCAGCAGCCAGACTGGTCTGAGGTGGATCTCCTGGGTTCTGCTCATTTCTCTGAGCTTCCTGCTCTGACCTGGGATTAAACCTCCTGGACGTCCATGCTGGAAGGCTGGAAGCTGCTGAGATGTTCTCCTCTCTGGAGGATGATTGACTCCAGAGGGTCTGGAGATGAGCTTTGAACCATTCCCAGGTCTGAGGTCCTTGCTGATGTTTCCCTCAGGTGTGTGTGGGCTCCAGAGCGTATCTAACAATGCCTGGTCCAGACAAACCTGGAGGGCTCTCATGTTCTGCTTCCACTTACTGCTGCTATTAATATTAATAGTCATTAAATAATCATGTGTGTTTTATGAGCCTGCATAAATCTTGTTAGACCTGCTGAGGAGCTGATGGAGCTCGTTGGCTTCTGATAGTGAGGCTAAAGAAATCAGAGCGTTTATCTCCTGAACCCGACCGATGCTCTCTAGATTCATCTGTTAGATTATTGTTACTGAATGAAGACGCTGAGATTTCGCTGCAGTTAGATAGAAACAGCTGTGAAGAGCCTCCATGTGGAGGTTTATCTCTGTGGTCCTCATGGAGACCCTGCAGCTGTGAGGCGGCCGTGGATCCTGCAGCGCTGCCGGTGATTATTTATGTTTGACTTCCTCTCAGGTTGTTTCCACCCTGTACAGAACTCAGCGGAGCCGCTTTAAAGTTAAACAGAGCAGCGAGGAGCGAGGGGGCGTGGCCAACCTCCTGACCTTCCTCTATCAGCCCCCCTCCCCCGGCTGGATTCGCACCAGCATCCCTGAACCTTCACCCTCTGATGCTCGGCGCCGCCGCTGACGTTTCTAAAGCCTTCGCCTTGATGCGAATGTGAGAATAATCACAGAAGGCTGCGTGGATCTGAGAGAGGACAGAAGAAGACAGCGACACGTTTCTTTGTGTACATCCTTCAGACTTTAATAGTGAAGCCTAAAAACAAAGAATACTGTAAAATAAATAAGAATAAAAAAATGACAAGCACGTTTCATTTGTACAACAAAGCAAAGCATCATACTGGAGTCTGGTTTCCATATATACAGAATAAAAAATATACTTTTTATTCTTTGTCCACTTTGTTCAGTGTCAGTATTTATATTATTATTATTTTTTTTTATAAAAAGAACAGAATCTAAACACAAACAGCCATTTTTTACCAATGTTTTCCTTTTTTAAGCCTTTTTTTTAGCACTGACATTTTAACTGTGTCCATATAGAGAGCAGAGGGACTCTGGGTCCAGACGGAGAGGCGCTGCCCTCCGTTCCAACACTGACGGCAGAAAAAGCAACAACCGACGCATGAAAGCAGGTGACTTCATCTAAAAGGCCCCGCAGAACGTCAGGAGAACAATACTGGTGTTAAACATTCAGGAACACGCGGCCTGCTTCACCTAAACCTGGAACCAAGCAGCTGGAGGTGTGAAGGATTGTGGGAAATGGAGTTTTTAACGTGCATAAGGGTCAAAAACTGCCAAAAACGTGTTGAAAGTGACCAGAAACTGGGGAGAATGATTAATCAATCGACCTTTGATATTTTTCTACACATGACTGAATAATTTAGTGATTAAGGGACTGAAGCTGGATCCAAACGGTCCAGATCTGCACTGAGCTTTATTCCATGTTCAGTCCAGAATCAGTTGCTTTCTGGGTTTTTTCTTGGCTTGCACTGATTCATGATGTCGGAGCAATTACAGCTGCAAGGACAGGAAGACGGGAGGTTTATCTGCTCACTGGAAAGATCCAACAGGCTGCATGAATCAGAGGATAAAACATTCCCTGTGCAGGAAATGACCTTTAACCTTCTATTAGAGCCTCCTTTATGACTCATGACCTCCTCAGAAACAAAACATTTCAATAAACTAACATCCATGTACTGGAATTAGCATTAAATTCATCTTTAGGTGTTTAGATCTGATTCCAGCTGACCAATCAGAGGGAGATCTTTACGTTTGGACTAATTTGGATTCTACAGAACCGGACATGAATTGGACCGGTTTGCTTCTTGTGTTGTAAATTGATGCCTCATAAATACACTGAACTGAAATGATGACAGACTTAAAGAAACTGAGAAGAAGAAGAATAGAGAGAGAACACAGCCGGTCCAGCGGACTCTCTGAGGAGAAAATGGTTGTTTTCCTCTCAGCAGCTACTTTATCCTGCAGCTTTGCCAGCTTATCTCAATTTACTGCAGCTTTAAATGATTCCAGCCAATCTGCCTTTTAGACACAAACGTTTTATCCCACCAAGAGGAGGTTCCTACGGCGTTCATGTCAACATGGCCTCCTATTGGCTGGGAGCAAATAGAAGAACCACAATGAAGAGCTTTCTGCAGCTTGACCGCTTAATGTTCAGTTTCTGCTTTAAAAGCTTTTAGAGCTTGAAAAGCAGAAACTAAAGCAAACAGAAACAGATGTCACCAGAGTTGTTTTGTCATTATTAGAGCTGTTTTATTTTTAAGCCTGCTGGGGAAATTTATTGTGGAAACACCGTGGTCAGCAGTGGACCAATGAGAAGCCTTTGACCGTGTCATGTGACCTGCTGAAGTCAGCCATGGCCACGGTTTAGCGAAGGAAACCAGCTGCAAGGTTCAGGCTTAAGAAAGCTGAAACAGACTGAAAGAGACCCTGGAGGGTCGGGAATCGAACCTGTGACCTGAACACGTTACTTCGCTATAGTGCAAAAAATATAAAACAGGAAAAAAAACAAAAAACGACATTTGCAACGCTTCTTAAAAATAGAAAACCCAAATAATAACAACACAAAATATTATTATCAACAAGAATAACATTAATAATATTAATATACTTACTAACAATAATAATATTAATAATTAACATGGTTACCACGGTAACATAAAGAAGTGTTTGGTTCCAGCAGCCGAGCCAACTCGTTTCGTTCAAGTATCTCAACACACACACACACACACACACACGCACACACACACACGCACACACACACACACACACACACGCACACACACACACGCGCACACACACACACACACACACACACACACACACACACACACGCTCTAACATGATCAAAGTGTCTCGTCGCTCCTCCATCTTGTCGGCAGTAAACAGAGCAAACAGAGGAAAGTACAGGCAGATGTAATACAGGAAACAAGTTGCATAGTTTGAGATCTTTTTGTCTGCAGTTCTTCAGGCACCTCGTCTCTCTGAAGTCCCACTGGGGTCGCGGTGCCTGAACGCCACATAAATAAGCCTCGCTCCCTCCGTTTGTAACAAAAATATATTAGATATTCTTTTTTTTTTTGAGTCTTTTTTTCTGGTTTTTCAGAAAGTGCCATCGAGACTCAGCCTGAGTTTGACTCAGCGAGTCTGGAGACGAGTTTCTCTCCCAGAGAGCGACCTGGAGGACGGAGAAGGACCGCCTCTGGCTCCTCCCCCCAGGGCTCCTCCTCCTCGGTCCTCCCCAGTCCAGGTGGCGGCGTGCCGTCGGGGTCCCTACGAGCAGCCGCACTCCTCCACGATCATGTTCTGGATGTCCTTCTTGATGATCTTCTGGTCCTCGTCGTAGTAGAGCATGGACATGGCCCGTAGCCGGGTGGGCACGCAGCACGACTTCAGGTTCTTGAAGGGGCTGTGGCCCAGCATGCGGTAGTGGCTGATGACGGTGGAGTGGAAGGACAGCGTGGAGCCGGCGATGCTCGCCACGTGGGAGGGGCACTCGCCCTCGCAGTAGTTGGCGTGGTAGCCCGACGGCGCGATGATCCAGTCGCTCCAGCCGATGTCCTTGAAGTTGACGTAGAACTGCCTCTTGCAGCAGACTCTCACCTTGCCGTCGCACTCCAGCCCGCGCTTCCTGCGCCGCCGGGAGTCGGCGGCGTCGCCCTGCCGCACCACGGCCATGAGGAAGGGCCGGTGGGACTGCTCCCTCTGGCCGCCGCGCTGCGCCGCCTCGGAGCCGCCCGACACCAGCACCAGCGTGGCGCCGGCGTCGGCGCAGAGCGGGCAGGACACCCGCAGGCGCAGCGTGGTGCTCCGCTCGCTCTCCAGCAGCGCCTGCACCGCCGGAGACACGGGGAAGGTGTGCCAGCCGCTGCGCCGGGTGTCCACGGTCTTCTCCGCCAGGAGGACGTCGTCCTGCGGCGCCGCGGGCCGTTCGTTGGGGAGGAGGCGCTGCTGGAAGAGGCGGATGGTGACCTTGGCGCGGCTGCGGTTGGTCTTGGCCAGGCGGAGGAAGAGCCAGACGTTGGCCTGTTCCACCAGGGACATGTCTCCTCCTTCTTTAGAGAGGACGAAGTTCACCACGCCCTGGGAGTCACCTGAGGGGACAGGTAGAGAACAGCCTCAGTTACTGTCGACCTTCAGCGGGTCCAACTAGACTATAATGCATTTATGCCTTAGTTACGGTAGCGGCCCGCAGAGCGGAGGAGAAAGTTAGACATGCGACGCAAAGAGAAATCTCCGTGTTTAAACCCACAAACTGCCGGTAGCAGCAAACACACCATTGATCGCCATGAGAGACAGTGAACGCCTCGCCGGCCCTGAGTCTGCCACCACCAACACTCTCATCACGTCTGAGAAACACGTTCTGCTGACTCAGCAGCAGCTAATGGATGCCACCAGGACCTGTGCGGTCGTCCCTGCAGGTCTAAAAGTGAAACAACTCTGAACGTTCCTCCTCCTCCTCTGCAGAACCTGCAGCTCCATGGTTCCCTGGAGGCTGCAGGCCGGGCAGCCAGCTAACAGCCACGCTCTCAGCTCTGCCTCGTGGGCACCGCAGAACTCCAGTCACGACTTCAGAGTTTATGAATGTCAGCGATGCTCAGTTAGACGGTGTGAATGGGCGACGTGTGTGTGTGTGTGTGAGGGGGCGGCCGGTCCATTAGAGCGCCTTAAGCGGCGGTTCGGAGGCGATTATCTCACTTAGATCATCGTCACCTCCAGCAGACAGAAAATAACCGGTCCTGTTCATTCATCCTTTCTGAGAAAAGGCACTGCTGGGGTCCAGGTTCTGGTTCCGCTGCTGCAGAGCAAACGGTTTATTCTGTCGGGTTCAGCATCGCTGATGACCTCTGAGATGATGAAGAGCAGCTCTCAGCTGTGACATCAGGATCTCCTGAGTTCCTGTTCTGATGAGAATGTTCCCTCTGAAGGCTTTATCGCTCAGTCGGAACCAAACTACTGGACCTCTGTGCAGAAGCAGAGAGAAAACTGCAGTCGGACCCGTTCTGCTGCAGGGAACTAACGGACCAGGAGGTTCTGAAAGCCCTGAATGCAAAGGAAAGGAACCCAGAAGACAATAAAGTGCGTGAGAGCAATGTCTGGCAGAAGAGCCGAGCGCTTCTCATTTTTCTCATGAACTTCTGCTCGGGCCGTAATGAAAACAGTCTGAACAAGGCATCCCATAATTGTCTGTCGCTGCGGGAGATTTGAAGCCGCTCCAGATGCAGATTCTGTGGATGGCTGCCGTTAAATCATTCCGATGATCTGCGGCTCTTTGTGGGCCCACTCACCACCGAGAGAACACAATAATCAGAGGTTCTGACAGCGTTCCACAGGGATTAACTCCAGCGCCTGAAGAATGTAGAGACTCTGAAACATCTCTGGGTTCTGGATCAGTGGGTTCCACCTTCAGAGGATCGGACCACCAGTGGACCGGTCCTTTAGTTCTGATGATTCTGATGATTCTGGCTTCAGAGAATGGACTAAGAAAACTAGAATATTGTAGAGAAATTGAAATATATATATAGAATATAGAATATCCTAATCAACAAATTAACTCTTGGTTTCCAGAACCTCTAGATGGTCTCAGTCTGGGTCAGCAGGCGGTACCATAATGGGGGGGGGGGGGGGTCTGCTGACTGGACAGAGGTCCAGAAGACAGACCCGGTTCCCTCCACAGGGAGGAACCAGCTGCTGTTCTCAGAGAGCTGATCCTGATGTATTTACAGAGAGTTGAGTGGAAGGAAAACGTGTGGCAGGAAAAGGAGGAACCGCAGGATTAGACAGAACCAGGCTGCACAGAACCAGGCTGCACAGAACCAGGCTGAAGGTTTTAATGAAGCTTCCTGAATAAATCAGCTTCAGCAAACAGTCCTGCGGGTTCTACGCTGTGGAACAGACACCAACCGATGATCCGTTTATCAGGAGAACCGGAGCAGAACAGCCTGATATTTCGTTGGAGCTGAAGGTTTTGAACCTTGTTAGTAAAACTCTTTACTCCCCATAAAGTCGCTGCTTTGCCTCAAACAGGCAGAACGGTGACTGAACCGGACCACAGGGAACCGGACCTGCTGCTGGTTCTGTGGGCTGCAGCTGCTGGGAGCAAACGTGATGAAGTGAAGTGGGTCGAGCTGGAGAACCGCTGAGGTTCTGGTTGTTGTGTGAACACTGTGGTTGGGTCCTGTCATGTGCGCCGGCTGTTAGAAACGGGCCGTAAAACGGTTCCAGCAGGAAAACCCGGCTTCAGACACCAGGGAGTCGATCCGAGATCAAACCGACCTCAGCTGCTCTGTTTGCTACACAACCATCTGTCATGGTTAGAACCGCCAGGCCCGGTTTCATTTCCAGGCCTCGTCTAGGAACCGGAGGAACCTCTGGGGACCGGAGCGGCCCGACATCAATCAGAGCTGCAGCTCCGCCTGTTCCCACAGTTATTCAGTCAAACACCACGTGTTTCAAGCTGAAGACCAACAGAACCGCCTCGCCCTGCTGAGTTCTACTGGACCCTCCAGGACAGGATGGCCTCAGAGGGTCCAGAACCAGAGCCCAGCTGGCAGAACTGGGGGGGCACGCCTGATATTCCCCATCTGGGCTCAGCGGTGCTGCTCTTAACTGAACGGGCTCCTGCAGAACCTGTGCAGAACACAGCAGGCGCTGGAGACCGAGTACCAGAACCACAAACAGCAATCGCAGTTTAAAATGGGCTGCAGGTGTTTAGGACCAGAACCAGAACCACTGATGGATTCTTTCTATATGTTGGCAAACATCCGTCATGTCTGGACCGTGCAGCTTGGCTTGAATTTGCCCCGGGAGTAAAACGGGTCACATCAGAACCGTGCAGCTCTTGGTGAAGCAACAGAAGAACCAGAAGGACCAGAACCAGCTTTGGTGGTGATTCTGTGGACCTTCAGAGTGAAGCAGACCTCCACCTGGCAGGTACTCAGGCTCCTGGGAGGATAATGGGCTCCTTAGCTGCTAACCACTGCTAACCGCTGCTAACCGCTGCTAACTGCTGCTAACCGCTGCTAAATGCTGCTAACCGCTGCTAACCGCTGCTAAATGCTGCTAACCGCTGCTAACCGCTGCTAACCGCTGCTAACCGCTGCTAACCGCTGCTAAACGCCGCTAACCGCCGCTAAACGCTGCTAAACGCTGCTAACCGCTGCTAACCGCTGCTAAATGCTGCTGAGCTCTGCAGCTTCTCCTGCCTGCAACCAGCCGCCTGCTGCGCCCCATCACTGCCAGCTGCTACCCAGAACATCTCTCTGCCTGGCGCTGGACGTCCTTCCTGCTTCACAAAGACCCGAATCACATCAGCGGTACCAGGGATCAGCTAACGGAACCACTTCCTGTTAGCAAGGCGTTGCCAGCATGGAAGCATCAGCATCTCCGTGCTGCAGCGGCAGTTTCTCACAGCGGTTTGGGACAACTACACGTCTCCAGGGAGCTGAGCCAGGAGGAGCCGCTCAGGGAGCCTTATCAAGGCTGGGAAGCTTTCCTGGGCTCTCTAATTCCCGCTGCCAGCATCTCCTCCCTCTCCGTTTGAAGTCGCCGCCTCTCGCTGCCTTCCTGTCCTCCCTGATTCCTCCTAAAGTGGCGTCGCAGCCACAGGGAGGTCTCACTCTGCCCGGTTTTCATCAGCAGCTGAGTCTTTAAATAAAGGCTGTCTGGTTAATTATTTATCAGTTTGCTTTGGTCTCTGCTGTGTTACTTGTTTTTTTCTGGTTTCATCAGATCCACCTTCAACAACCAACAGACACAGCCACCAATAAGAAGTAACGTAATAACCGTTTTAAATAGTTTACTCCTGAAGATCCAGGCCAACGGCTCCCATCTCCAGGTCCTCCTGGGGGGTCAGGATCTGTTTGACTCCCTGAGGGACGCCTGTCTGCTGAAAGGTGGTGGAGCTTTCAGAACCAGAAAGAAATAAAAGCTTTTTAACAGACGTAAGACGCCTGGAGACATTTTAGTGTCAGCCCTGTCCAGCTAGCAAAAACCTTTTTAATAAAACAGAGAAAAGCTAAAAGCTAGTTTTGACTGAACCAGCACAGGTCCCCACTGCTTTCAGATTTCCTCTCCACTGTCACTACATGCATGCTCAGTATGAGGGATTGCTGCAAAGCCAACAACTCAATGCAGCATCTGTGGCTCCATGTTCATCCAGGAGGAGTGAAAGCTGCAGGTCAGCGACTGAATGCAACCTGTTAAAGTCAGAGAGCTGCTCAGACGTCTGGCCTCCTGCTCAGGTCTCCGTCAAACACAACAAACTTCATGCCGTTTGCTGCCGACACGTTCACGCATCATTCTGACTCCTTCATAAACCCTGCTGCTCACTTCATCCTGATGATGTCTGTGAGACGGCAGATAAAGCTCCCTACAGGGACTACTTTCTGCGGCGGATGTTAAAGCCACGGCCACCTTTGTTCCAGCTGGACTGGAGTCAGTTTCCCTGGCAGCAGGTCTGCTCACAATCTGTGGCTGTTTACTATGGAGTGATTCATCTGTCCACACGTAGCATCTCTGCCACACGGCACAGCCCAGCTGAAGAGACCACAACAGGAATAAAAAGATCCATCTGCACGGAAACGAGCGGAAACACGCCTTGAACACGCTAAGGCCACGCCACGGAAAGCCCTGGGACGGGCGGGGAGGGGGGGGGGAGCAGAGGAGGAGCAGATGACAAACTGTGAGAGAAAACATGACAGGAACTCAGAATAAACAGAAGCGAAGCGAAAGACAAACAGGACCAGACTAAGATAAACGAGCAGAACCTGCAGCTGGGCCCGGCTTCACGTCAGACAGATGTGTCTCTGCTCCAATCAGCTGCTCCCGTCCGGCTTCCTCTGGCTGTCAGAGGTCAGAGGAGTGACCGCGAGCAGGTCGCCACTGCCAGAATAGACCCAACAAAGACGGGCTTATTCTGCGGGCCGGGCGGCGAGGGGTAGGCTGGGGTTAGAGCCCAGAGCAGGCGGATGAAAGTGGATTCAGGAATGTCGCTAATGATGTGTTCAATTAAGTTCAATTAGCCTAATTGTCCTCTGTGTGTGGTGAGAGACGGGGAGAAGCGGGGGAAGGTAAACAGGGACGGACTGGAAACAGAGGACAGGAAAAAACTGGGGACAGATAGATATTGTCCCAGAGCTGCTAAACAGAGGTTGACACTTCGTCTCCGCCAAGAATCCCGTCATCCCTGCACTGCGCTAGCCGCCATGGCCCAAAATAATTACTGAGCTCCCTGAATGCACCGTTTATGTCCCAGCAGAGCTGCAGAGGCTTCTCCTCTGTAAGTCAGCAGGACAACCTCGTGCACCTTTACCTGTCGGAGCTTTGCAGGCAGGTAGGCAGGTAGGCAGGTAGGCAGCAGGAGGACAAAAGGTGTTTCTGTGAGTTCACAGGTGGTCTGGATCTGACTGTGGCAGCTTCACCGTGATACAGATTAGCTCACCAGCACCGCGGCTGGATGGAGGTTTTTATCTGTGATGAACATTATTCCTGATGAATTAAAATCTTCACACAATATAAAATATTAGATATAACTCAAATTATTTTAATATCTGGGCCTTTTGGTTGTTTCAGAGTACATCTGTGCAGTGACCTTTACCCAGAAGCAGACGCAATATATATCCGCTTAATTATATTATTATCATTTTCAGACACAGATCTGCTTCTTATAGCTGAGAATAAATGTAATTATTCATTTATTTCAATCAAGCCCAGAATAATTAGCACATTTGCAGGTATTTTTGTATCTACAGTGATTGACTCGTTGCTTTATGACAGAAATCCTGACTCTCATTAAAATATAACACTTGGTTTATTGTAGAACAGGAAAAAAAGTACATAATCTTTAGTAATTTTAGCTTTTAACATTTGTTGGTCCAAAGCTACAGCCGACATGACGATTTTGGCCCAAATACCAAGACGTTTGTACACCCCTGCTTTAAGTGCGTCAGTGTTTCAGAATAAATAAACCAGCTAGCTTTAGCACTAGCGGCAAAACCCGTTATTTAAAGCAGCACTGCGTTACAAATACTGCCATCTAGTGGCCGGTCTGGAAAAATGGCCTGGAAATATTGAACGGTTTAAAAACATATATAATTTGTAGAAAGTTTATTGGTAGGAAAACTTTCAACATTTATTCTTTAGCAGTAATTAGTCGTTTTGGGGTCCTCATTTTCCTCCCACTTAATTTCACAGCGCCCTCCCAGTGGTTCTGATCTGAGCCCGGGTCCAGTTGATTGTTCAACCTTCGACATTATGACTCCTGACTGAGGCACAGCAACTTTATCTGAGTAAAATAACCACATTTCCATTCAGGAGACTTAATGCAGATAACAGATAATGGTCCGTCAGGCAGGTACGAGGACACCTAAAGGTGCCGACGCCTGAAGAAGACCAGACCTGCAAATGTTGGAAAAACCAAACCTCCTCATGCTCTGATTGTTTTCATCAGTTTCTGCCTTTTGCCTCCTTCTTCTTCAGAACTACAGTTCTGTTTCTTTTTTATACCTGGGATTTAATTTAACTGAACCATTTTCATTGGATTTTATTTGTAATTAGTCTGTTTAATGTGAAAAGATAAAACCTCAGTTATTTACTATTTTTAGTTTATTTTATTTTATGATCCAGCATCAGGGTCCTCATAATGTGGCGTGAGAAGATTTTCCAGGTCTGAACGAAGAGGAGACTCGAGTCAGACTTAAGCAGAGCTTCACTGCAGCTTGAAAATGTCAGAAAATGTCAGTAAAAGTTGTGCAAAGGAGCCAAAACTGGAGCCTGAAGCTGCATAAACTGCACTTCAAGGAGTCTGAGAGCTGATGGCCTCGTTACAATATAAACTCTGGCAATAAGAAGGAATCTGCTGTCTGAAAAACGCTTTCAAATGACAACTTAGATCTTTTTAAAGGAACCCGGTTCTGGAGTTTGTTTGGAAACTAAATCTCCTCCAGCAGAACTTTGATGAAGCTGCTTTGTGATCGAATCACCTTGAACTCCACAAAACTGTAAATAGTTCATCTGAAAATGTGCCTTTTTGCTTTACATGGGCAAATTGCTTCAAGATGTTGACTATAAAGCGCGCTCCGTCTAACCACAAGTGTTTTTAGCTGCGCCCCAAAACTTTCTGTGCAGCTCTGCAGTGGCAGCAACATGAAACGTGTTAAATTCCTGCTCAAACCCTCAGCCAGACGTTTACATGAGGACTTCCAGATAAAGTCCAGTTAAACGAGTTGGAACAGAACCAGAGAGCCCGGTACCATCCATAAATCACACCTACAAGCAGCTGTTTACAGAGAAACTGCGTTTTCTGAACGTCCGGGTTCTTCTAATGCGAATTCTGCCGGGTTCTGCTGACAGAACGGAACCTTTTGGAGCCGTTTAATGGCCCGTTGGTTTTTAGTGTTTACAGGAGCTGCCAGCTGGCGAAGAAGCTGCGAACAGACCAAAATGTTCTGCAGACGCTGCTGCAGAGCGGGTCAAGCTGGACCAACATCACGTCAGAGAAAACAACAAACATCTGAGGCATTTTTACCTGGAGACGACTCAACAAATGCAAGTTAAATAGAATTAAGCTGTTAGACCAGAGCGCCTGGCAGACGAGCTGCAGGGTTTATTTAACCCGTCGCTGCGCAGGAAGAATCTGTTCATTTATGTAGAGATAATTCAGAACAGATATCTTCTCAAACACGTCCAGAATCAGTCCAGTCCGGCTCAGAGTCCGGTTCTGTCACATCTCTGTTGGACCCAGCTGCAGGTAAATTCAGTTTAAAAGCTCGACTGGTGCAGAACCTCAGAAATCCCTCATCCTGAGCAAGCACCTGGCGATAGTAGAGTGGAACAACTCTCTTTTACCAGGAAGAAAGCCTCCAGCAGAACCAGAACCAGAACCAGGCTCAGTATGAGCGTGCAGTGGTGGATCAAACCCTGGCAATAGTTAAGCTGCCTGTGAGTCTGTGGGTTCTAAGATCTCTCCCTTTCAGTGAGGGTGAGACCAGAACCAGACCCAAATGGGCTTTTAGAAAGCAGTTCTGAGAAGTTCTAATGTTTTTTTCTTTCTGAGGCAAATATCCTGACAGGAAAAGTTGTGTCTCGTTTCAGAAGCCAAATCTTGGATCTTAACAAAGAAAGGAGCTTTTCTGTCTGATACCCAGCTGGCAGGAGTTCTGATAAGTTCTGGTTCTGAGAGGACGTGAATTAATTCAAACCAGCAGTTTCACCCTGTTTTTCCTCATGTTTGCTGCTGATCACACGGATGAACCCAGTCTGGGCTCGGCTTTGATTCCTCCGGCAGCTCCGCACCGTTTCCCTCTCAGGAAAGCTGGCCCGGTTCAGCCCGTTCGCACAGAACCGCTTCAATCTTTTCCATCTGCCGTTCCAGACTCGCCTACAGAAACCCAAACCGCAGCAGCAGAACATCCAGAGGAGGAAGCGGACGTCAGAGTCCCGCCCACACGGCACCGCTGACAGGTGAGGTTCTGCAGGCAGGTTCTGAGGTGCAGTCTGCGGGTCATTTGGACCGGTTCTGACCCGGAGCAGGTAAACTAGCTGATAAAAACATCAGCACCGTCTTCTGCTGTCAGCCTGAAACTTTGACTCAGCTGCAGCGTTTTAATGATTAACCAACAGAACTGGACCTTCAGGACACGACTTTTCCGACCCGGTTCACCTTCAGGAACCGTGGGACCCGGCGGCACCGCGACCCGTCACTGACCCGGATTTAAAGCCGTTCCCCTTACGCTAAAATGGGCGAAGCGTGCCCTGCAGCCGGTCTGCAGGTCAAAGGTGACGGAGCTAACATCCCGTTCTCCGTCTGACTGGTTCCCCCTCCGCTGGTACCGTGTCAGCGGACCCAAACGGACCGGCGCCCACATCCCCGCTGACTCTAAGCAGATAATGAGGCGTTCTGTGGGAACAGCGGGGGGGCGATCCCAGAGGTTAGCGCCTGGGCGTGTTCAGCTGAGAGAGCGCGCAGGTGGAAGTAAGCAGGTGGACAAACACGGTCATAGTTTCCACCACAGCTGCAGTCTTTGTGTGTAGACCACACACACACACACACACACACACACACACACACACACACACACACACACACACACACACACACACACACACACACACCGTCGGACTCACCAGCCTCAGCGAAGGTGATGATCTCCGTGGTCTCCGGTGCGTCGTCTCCTGCCGCCGCTCCTCCCCCCTTTCCTCCTCCCTGGCCTCCCCTCCCTCGCACCTCCTCCTCCTGTCCCTCGATCTGCACGCTGCCGTCCTCGGCCACTCGCCCCACGTGCAGCTTGCGCAGGGCGTTGAGGAGCGCGGCGCGCGGCACCGGCCGGGTGATGTTGGGCCGGGCCTGCAGGTGGAGCATGTTGAGGATGTGCCTCTTCACCGCCTCCACCACGTCCTGCTGGGCCGCCGTCTCCTCCTCCAGCGCCAGCGGGTCGCCGTCCGCCGCCGTCACCCCGTCGTTCCTCCTCATCCGGGCCAGGGCGCAGGACGGGCAGTGAGCGCTGGAGGTGTCCGCCGGCGACTGCACCATCAGGGAGAGGGGCTGATGCCTGGACGGCAGGTCCGAGGAGGATCCAGAGCTGTGGATCTGAACCAGGACCAGGAGGGCCCAGCCGAGCAAAGGTACCACGGACATGGTGCCGACAAACACCCGAAGGGCTGATTTAAAGATGCCGCGGGGTAGAGAGTCCAAAAAGTCAAATTTAGAGCCAAAGTCAGTGAAAATTCAGTCCAGGGTGGAGAGAGAAAAGAGTTCCTCGCTGCTCTGCCTCCTCTCAGTCCTGCTGTCTTTGTCCTTCGTCTCGCTGAGAAGTTTGGGAGCTGCAAAGTTCAGCTCAGCTCACAGTCCACCTGCCAAACGAAGGGAAGAACTGTAAAGAAACAAGAGAGAGAGAAAAAAACACAACGGCAAGGGAGAAAATGAGTAATCCTTATCTTTTTGTCAGGGACAGATGGCTGCAAAATGTGGAGGCGCCACACGAGAGAAAGAAAGAGGAGAAAGTAAGACAAGAAGAAGAGGAAAAGCTGAGAGGAGATGAATGGATGAAGGGAAAGCTGCTCGTTCCCGGGGTGCAGAGCGAGTGTGTGTCAGAGAGCACTAAGTTCTCCCAGATGAAGGGACTTCCTCTCTTTACCTCTGCTGCTCCCTCCCTCTCTCTCTCGCTCCGTCAGAGTTGAGTGCGCTCCCTCGTTCACCAGTTGAATGATTTTAGTGGAGTGGGCCGGTCTCTCTCTGCTCTGAGCCTCGGCGAGTCTCCTACCATAAGTACACCTCCCTCCCTCTCTCTCCTGCGCTCCTCCTCCCTCCCGGTGACTCATCGCACCTTTTCCAGCCCTCCTCTCTCTGCTCGGCTGCCGGGGCTCCTCCGTCCCTCCTCCTGCCGTCGACTGCCGATGAGTTGAGGGTTAAAAAATCTGCCATGAGCCGTGACTCTTCCTCCCACCTGGTCTGCGTTTGACCGTCTCTCAGTCAGTCTGACGTGCTCGGCGTGTTTGGTCTGGTGGCTGCTCAGCTCCAGTCAACGCGATGTCATCGCCTCTGTCGTCTCGTCTGAAGGTAGCGCCGACCGGCCGACCGGCCGACCAGCCGGCAGCTCCACGGTCCAGAACCACCGTCACAGCCATGTCCTCACAGCACCAACACATCAGCCCTCCTCAGCCGGCGTCACCTGGAGGCCGAGCCGGGATGCTCCGTCTCTTCCTTCACATCTAACGGGGTTCTTCACACAGTTCCTCCTCCAAAGCTACGAGAACATCCGTCTCCCTTTGAGGTGTAGGTCCAGGAGAGATCACGGTCCACGGGGGAATGATTGATGTCATTGGTGGAGGTCAGAGAGATCACCATGAATCTACTCCCCATTTCATATTTAGATAACTACTAACTGTCCTGTGATGCGTCCTGAAGCATCGGACCTGAGAACCTGTCAGCGTTTGTGTCGAAGCATCAAACTCACCAAAGTCCCAGTTTGTCTCTGAGGCTCAGAGTAATCCCAGAACAAGAGAGAACAAGACCAGCCACAGAATGTCAGCATCTCAGTTACAGAAAAGGAGGAGACGCTCAGCAGGAAATTTCTGACGTTTCTAAAGAAAACCAGTTCCAAGTCATTTAAGGCTGATTTGAGCTGAACGCTTAAAGACCGGCTGGTTCCATAAAGTCCTTATTGTCTCCCAGGGCGTCTGGGATCCCAGGGGCTTTCCCACGGAGAGCCGCAATGACTCCGTGGTTTTGGTTTCTGGACGGTTGGAAAGATTTCCAAAGGTCTGAGGCTTTTCCAGGTGGGTGTAAAGGTGGACGGAGATCTAAGGAGGAAACCGAAGAGGATCTAGCTGTGGCTAGAAGGTGTGACGAGGATTAAAGGAGCTGAAGGCGTGACACATTCCTACAGTCGGTTCAGACAGGGTCCCCCCGGGTTTCTGGTGTTTTATTGGGGCTAAGGTTCCTCTCTAGAGGGTGTCTTTGTAAAGCTAAAAGAGAAAGTAAGGTTCCAGGTTAAAGGCCCTCATTAACCAATCAGTTTCAGTGAAGAGCTGAACTTGGTGATTCTATCATCGCCTCAGGACCAGAAGAAACAACCTCTTCATCAGCACGCCTCATCTTCCCACTAACTCTCTGGTTTCTCTTCATCAACCAGAAGCTTCGGTCATCCTGATCTCCATAAATCCCAAAAACACCCGAGTCACACCTGCCTCATCTGCCCACAGCTTCCTGCCGGCCGACCAGGAGTCCTGATGCTGGAATGTGTCACCGTGTTTACTGAGACGTCACCCTGAAACTTCCAGGGAACGGTTCCCCTCTGGCCGAGGGGAACCGCACCCAGACCCCCCGGACCCCCCGGACCGGATTCAGGAGCACCAGACAGAACCTCTGGGTCTTCTCAACACGTCTCTGGTAGAGCTGGACCAGAATGGAAAAGGTTCTACAGAATAATCTAAGTAAATAATCCAAATGTTTCTGGATCATCTCAGAAGGCCCGGAAGCCGCCGAGATGAACAAGCTGCATGTTGAGTAATCGTGGGCTTTCCCCACAGCAGTCACTAAACTTCCTCAGAACCCAGAGCTAAATAAGTTCTGACAGAACTCAGAACCGGACCCAAAGCCAGCCTGGTTCTAACTTTAACGGTGATTATGTGATTGGATATTAAACGTGAGGATTTGTTTGATGCTCCTCTGATGACGTCAGGCTGCTCCCCCTCACACGTGCGGTCCACTAACGCAGAGAACCAGCAGAACCGAGTCAGATGTGAGTGTCGAGGAAGCAGAGAAGACGCGCTGCAGCTTCCGGCTCTGATCAGACGTCTGGGATTCTCCCTCTGCGGCTCTGACATCACCACGCTGTGGGGAAAGTGTGTGAGCCCATGAGTGGGACGCTTGTTTTTCCTGCAAACAGCCCAGCCTGCGTGAGCTCATCGCTCGGCTGTTGCCTTATAAAGACTCTGCAGGGTTATTAGGCTGAGCGTGTCTGGGCCGCTGCCTTCTTTAAATAACTCCCCACCTTTCAGGCAGGAGCCTTTGGTCCCGCCGGCGGGGCCCTGATGCACTTTGCTTCAGAAATCCCCCTGCGGGCATAAAGAGGCGCATGTGGAGCGGGCCGCCCGCCTCCTCAGAAACCAGCCGGCTTCATTTAAAGGCCCGCTGCAGAGGCACCGGTTTCCAAAGATACCAAACATGTCAGGGAGGATTTAGAGGAGACGGAGGTGAAGCCGTGCTGCAGTCACGCAGATTCCCTCCAACATGCCGCAGACGTTCTGCTAATGACTCCTGTCATGAGAACAGGTCTCCTCCAGCTAAATATTTCAGGGGAGCTGCAGCAGCAGCAGGAGGCTGAGCTCCTTCAGACGGCCTCCATGTTTGTTTTGCTGGCAGACCTCCAGCTCTGCTCTCCTCACTGGGTGTGACCTCCTGTAAACCTCTTCACCGTGTTTGTGTGCTGGAATCTGGACCATCGGCTGTAAATAAACTGCAGAACCTGATGGTGGCTCTGCTCGCCTGCGCCATCTGGTGGTCAGCAGCCGCCACGACCCCCACAGGACAGCAAACCACTGACCCCACGGAGGTTCACCAGGTTATCTGTGTCATAGACAGAAACCACGTTTCCAGACCAGTGGTTCCACAGATTCATCTGGTGTCAGGGTCAGACCTGCAGGTGTTTATCATGGAGATCACCTCGCTGAGGGGGGAGGAGAGGAAAGGATGATGGAGGAGAGGAAAGGAGGATGGAGGAGAGGAGAGGAGAGGAGGATGGAGGAGAGGAGGATGGAGGAGAGGAGAGGAGAGGAGAGGAGGCTGGAGGAGAGGAAAGGAGGATGGAGGAGAGGAGGATGGAGGAGAGGAGGATGGAGGAGAGGAAAGGAGGATGGAGGAGAGGAGAGGAGGTATCAGAAGGGTGAGGCCGTCAGGAAACATGAAACGAGGAAACCAGAGTTCAGGAAGGGAGGAGGAGGAAGTCTGGGTTTAAGACAGGAGAAGAAAAATAAATAGGAGTCCGTTCAGTTTGCCTGACCAGAACTTTCTAAAGAGCCGACTCAGATCCATCAGCAGAGACTTGGTTCTCCTGAGCAGAACTACTTTTCATGGTTCTATCATAAACAAACACATGTGGACAGATTAACACTTCGCTGCACCGCGGCCAACGATATTCAAGGGTCCATTCAACACGACCCCAAGATAATTACGGTAATAGATTACCGTAATTATCAGTAAATATGCTCAATGCTTTAAATTCTGTCATCAAGTGTACTTTGATTCAGAAAAAATGCTGAAAGAAACGCTCTACATGTCCTCTGGTGAAGGACGCTCACATATGATGCAATGAACATAAAACACCAGCAACGCCTCTGGCATGATAAGTTAATGGGGCTCAAAACTAAACGCCTGTTAGCAGCAACTAACTTTTCTGTGATTAATACAACCTGACTTTGATCCACTTTAAATGAAACAGATATATTAGCATAAACCGACACACTATTTAATATACGCTAAATGTGATTACATTTTTATACATTAAAATATGAATAAAGGCTCACACATATTGTTCATTTATTAAACAGTAAAGATTCACATCAATCCTTCAATGATCCAAGGACAACCACTAGATTAATCCTTGCTTTTAGTTTCCTATGTTTCATTTTATTCCAACTGTTTTTTACTTGCTTTAATCTGTTTTTATTTTCCAATGTTTTGATGATGTAAAGCACTTTGCATTGTCCTCGTACTAAAATGTGCTAAACAAATAAACTTACCTAGATGGTCGCAGACTTTCCAGCAGAACCTAAACATAAGTTTGCATTTCCAGCGTTCTGATTGGACGATCCGAGTTAGGGGCCGTAGGATTTGTGCCCCACGGCTGAGAGTCCACTGATGTCCTCCTTTTTCATTTTCATTTTGCTTCTCCATGTCTGAACTTTCTGAGCTGCGCTGTGGTGCTTGGCGTCACACAACCCGCTCAGTGCACGTTGATCAGCATGACCTTTGACCCGCCTCACGTAGACGGACTGACCAATGAGGAGAGGCTGTCTCACCTGACGTTGACAGTCACAGGCAGCGTTTCTATGCGATGGCAGGGCTCCAGCAGAGTTACACCTGCAGCTGCAGATAACTAGCCTGACATGGTCATACTCAATTCTAGTCAGAATTTGAGTCTGATACTGCTCCATAGAGCTGTGATTATGGGGCGTGTTTCGAACGAACCAGGAAAAAAAATTCCTCTCCACTCAACTGGATAGACCTACAACCAATAAGAGCAATGGAGTGTGTGACGCATGTTAAGCGACGCATAGTTGTTGTCAACAGAACTCAACTGTTAGCCTAGCATAAGAAGATGAGCGTTAACGATTTTTGTCGGTGTTGCAAAAAGAATGTAAGGATCCAAGGAGTCCTTCAACACACGAACCTGTCGATATCTTCTAGAACAGACCTAATAGCAGAATCTACACACCTCAACTCTCCAGCGGCAGCCATCGTTGTTGTAAATGAATTCAACCCAAGCGCGCTTTGGTGACGTGATTGATTACGTTACTGTTGATCATCTGTCCATCATCGTATAAAGCCCGCCCTGACAATTTGATTGGCCCGCCAGATATTGAGTGAGCATACTCGCGCTACCATTGAGCAATGCCAGACCAAACTTCCCGACCTAAAATGTTGTGGGCGGGACTAAGTTCGGAATGGCACCCAGGCTAGCAGATAACCAGACATGTTGCTTGTTGCCTAACGAGATATTACCCAGCTGCCCACATGGATAATCCTGCCCAGGATGTGGACTTCTGGTTGGTCTGATAATACATAGTGACTGTGAGACACTAAACTCACTTTGTCTACGTTAGACGCAGACGTACATCATTATGACTGACACCCCCCCAGCAGCCGGTTGGTTAAACACTCATCTGGTTGTTTATCGCTGACACACCAATCAGGTTTGAGGACTAAAAAAGCAGCAGGTGAGTTCAGCTGCTTTCACCCTAAATGGAAGAAGAGAGAAGGGGAAGATCCACGGAGGAAGAGGAAGAGGAAGAGCTGACAGTGGAGGAGAAATTCTCTGCTGGCTGAAGAGATGTGTAGTCTCTGCTGTAATTTAGGTTATTCTGATTTCTTTAACTTTACAGAACTTTGAGAACCTGTACTGGTAGCAGCATCTTTATTTCTCTATTTTCTGGGTTTAGTGGGAAATGTGTTGTTGTGATTGTCTATGTGGACAGATTCTGGTTATATGAAGAGAAATAACTCATTTACAATAGTCTGCAGCATTGATTTTGTGTTTCTTACATTATTCTAATCACTGAGTGGTAAAAGTTAAACTTGACAGTGTGGACGCCTTCTGAGATGTTATATGGTGGTTTTCTAAATGTGTCAATAGTTTTTACAAGACTGTTTGATTCTGGACCGGTTCTGATGGGTTCTGCTAATCCTGTGTAGAGTTTAGAAATTCAGAACCCCGTTTTCTTAAGCAATCATAAAAACTAAAGAGGTTCAGTATGGATCAGAGGGATGTTCTGACTGGTTCTGGATCATACTGGTGGGTTCTGAAAGGTTTTCCACCATTAATTCTGACAAGGTTCTATCAGTTTGGGTTTTTTCTACAGGGATCTGTTCAGACCTGCTTTTGTTTCATTAAAGCTTTTAATTGAAGCATCACTGGTTCCAGTCCGAGGTCCGGTTCCTCCTGTCGGCTAAGTGAGAACATTTTTTACTAAGTTTACTCCTTGATGTAAAGTGAGGACCGTTTTTTTCTGTTTTCACTTTTTCTGGGCCGGGGTTCAGCTGGCAGCAGGTTGACCATGTGGAACGTTCTGATTCATCCCTGGAGGATTCTAGCAGACGTCTCACATTCGCGAGTCGGTCCAGCCGGTTCTGTGTGACGTTCTTTTGGACCTTTCATGTGGTTCTGCAGCTGCTCGGTGGGTCGTGTTAATCACTGAGTCAGCAGAGCTGAAGTTCATTAAACATCAGCTGTGATTTATGGGCCACGTTTCTACATGATCTTCACGCGTTTCATCAACGACCCGGTCCTCTCTGTCCTAACTGAGAGCAGTTCTGCTGTACAGGGAAGTGACCCAAACCTGGTTCTGACAGGAACCTCAGAACCGGCCCTGGTCCCGATCTTCACGGCTGCAGCTGGAC